>NC_135771.1:16229527-16422027 GCF_052425735.1 Oculina patagonica
TCGGCCACCTTGGCCCAGTTCTCGGCCACTTTTGACTTGTATTTCTTACCTCAGAAGAACTGCAGGAACTTGAAATTTCTCCCAGAGCTAGCTACATTATTCAGCTTTTTGGTGTAAAGCTATCGACCGGTCAAAAATTAATTTGCCCGAGCAATAATAAAAATAAAAGCTCCATTTGTGGGCCCAGTTCTCGGCAACCTTGGCCCAGTTCTCGGCCACTAAAAAGCTTGTCCGTAATTATCTGTAAAAAATGCTCAATTAATTTTCACAGTCATAAAATCACTCTGTAAACCTATTTATACTATATCGATCCCAAATTATTTTTATGATGCTTTGTTTTACTTTAGAAAAGAAGGATTTTAACGCGCCTAGTTGCCTATGTGCAGGTTCTGGCAAAACCGCATTGTGTGACCCGTGCATTTAGATGGTTTATTTTGCAGTGAAAAGGTCTTGAAAGATTTAGGTGTTGTAGAAATAATAGACAAGACAAGAGTCAGCTCAAAACTTAGAGATAAGATTGAACTTTATTTTTAAAACATTTATTTCTTTCATTCTGGCAGCAGCAGATGAAATTATATTAAAAACCAAGCGCTAAGCTGTGATAGCGAGCAGGGTGGCCGAGAACTGGCAAATACGCAAACGTCGCAAGAAAAAATTTCGAAGTAAATTAAGACCAAAAAATACAACGCTTCAACGAAAAGTTAACTAAAGCAGAAAGCTGATTTATTCTACGTTTCACATGCCAAAAATTAGCTCGTATGGTGGGGGCTTTTGGATAAAATACGAATTTAACTACATCCATGAATTTGGAGCCGTAAACAAACAACTTTTTTGGGAATGCAAATTCACCTACCTCCGCGTAAACTCGACGTGTGAGCTTTCTATATCGAATTGAACGATCAAACTCAAGATACTTAAAGCACATGAATCAGTCTATCGTTTGAAGGAAATACCTTTTTCTTTTGATTCAACTGGAGTGTGAAAAAACGCGTTAAACACAAAGTGGCCGAGAACTGGGCCCCATACTGTACTGATATTCACCATTGTGAAATTGCACTTACTTTGACAAGTTAAAGTTATTTTTGTTTCGTTTCCTCAGAAACGATACGGTATTATTTTGGCTTCGATGTGAACTATTTACACAGTGGGGGCTACTATCCAATCAGAAGAACGGTCGTAACCACAAAGTAAATACGTTTGACCGAAGGCAATTAATTTCGTAAAAACATGTTCTTCAAATATCGGAAAGATATTCCTCAGCATGACCAAAAAATATTGAGATTCGTTGCAAACAGAAATATCTGACGACTGTAATGGTTTTAAGTTTGATTAAAGCGATGTATTGTAAGAAAACTAGAGGAAGCTCTCGTAGCGTTTAATTGTTAAGTAAACATTCTAGCGATTTTCTGTAACGGAAGTAAATTTCCACCAATCAGTGTTTGCAAGCTCAAACAAAAACGGGATGACTTGTCGTGTTTGCTAGCACGGGGAGCTGCTATCCAATCACAAGAACGGTCGTAACCACAAAGTAAATTCGTATGACCGATGGCAATTAATTTCGTAAAAACATGTTCTTCAAATATCGGAAATATATTCCTCAGCATGACCAAAAATATTGAGATTCGTTGCAAACAGAAATATCTAACGACTGCAATGGTTTTAAGTTTGATTAAAGCGATGTATTGTAAGAAAACTATAGAAAGCTCTCGTAGCGTTTAATATTATTCTGAAACGGAAGTAAATTTCGACCAACCAGTGTTTGCAAGCGCAAAGAAAAACGGGATGACTTGGCGTATCTCGTGTTTGCTCGCACGGTAGAGCTTAAGTGCGCTACAAAGAGAAGTGCATATTTGCAGGTGAGTTACAAAGCTAATTTCATTTCATGTAACAGAGGAATGTATAAATGTGGGAGATTGCCCTATTCTATTTGTACAGGAAGATTCACGGCATCTTCGACGTCACAAACAGCGCGAATACACGCAAAATTGCGTGCGTTCTCGCGTGGATGTACCCGGAATTGCGTAATCAGTGTCACGTGCGTCGCAAAAACATTCGAGTCTACACGGAAAGTTGAGAATGAAAAAGAAGACAGTCAAGTTCTGTTCAAAGTTTAAATTTTGTATGGACAGTATCGTATAGCAAGGTGTGCAACTGCCGTGTCGAACTAAATTTGTCTCCGTAGTTGATGTAACGCTCAACATTAACTACCGTTGCAACTGCTGGAGCAGATTTCTGAGATTAAATTAATGATATAAACATTATTTGGATTATTCAAAGCCATCGCGGTCTGATCGAAACTCCACAGTATCGCCAAAAATGCAAATCGTTATTATCAGTGTTACCAATGCAAGGCTGTTACACTGACAACAGAAGCAACTTGGCTGTGTCTTATTCTGTGGAGATAATTTTGTATTTGCCGGGAGAGCGTGCAGCGCGGATCGAGCAAAATACAATCCTGGTATGACTATATACATGTATAACATATAACATAAAACTTTCTCTAAACTTGAATTTTGCTTAATTAAAAATCCCGGTTAAAAATCTGTGTATGGTAGCTTTTTACATTAATTTGCCCTGGTTGTTTACGTGTCTTTGTAAAGTGACAACAGCCATTTGATTCGGGGGTGGAAGCAGAATCATGAATCATGAATCATAGCTGTAAAATTGGTAGGAATCATGAATCTTTGTGTTTAAAATATTGGAATCATGAATAACGGAGATGGCTAAAAGAATCATGAATAACAAATGAATGTTTCCATCAATATTGGAGGCTTGTGAATATAGAATATAACAACAATAAAACTGATGGCTCATTTTACTAAATTCTTAACAACTATACTCCAGAAATGGCCTGAAATCGTATTTCTGAGCATCTAATTTTCAAAATTTTCTGGGGGACCATGCTCCCAGACCCCCCTATAGGAAAGCAGTGAAATCACGAATGTGCCCTTGGCGTCACATCTTCATCCCTTACTAACTTTACAGTGATCGAGAATGTTACACACAGTGAATATTTAGAAATAATTTGACAACTAAAAATACTTTACAACCGGGTTTCCGGCATAATTCTGTACCAGAAGAATCTTCATTCGGGAAATTCTGCTAGCAGGGAACCGGCAACCAGCTTGTAAGCGAAAAACAACAGAAACTGGTAACACGTTATTTTGAAAACTGGATGAAAAAAATGAAAAATGAATCATGAATATCGAATAAAATTTATAAATGAATCATGAATCATTGAGGTAAAATAAGACAGGAATCATGAATATCCAAAGTCCAATGATTCCGCTTCCTCCCCCGAATTTGATTTTGAAGAAATGGCTTCGAAGCAGTGTGCTTATCTCTGTTCTTTTCGACCAGGGTTTTGGTTTGTTTTGAATTTGGCATTTATTTGATTTGAGCATGTGATCAACTCAGAGAAGTATATACCTCAAGCTTTTTGTCAAAAGGTAATAATTTCATCTACGATTAAAGTGTTGTTTTTCATTTTATCAGAGATCAGTAGTCACAAAACACTTTATTTATGGAACTGATTTATTTTGGATTGTTTGTTTCAAAAAATAAACCATTTAAATCAGTTGCATTACTCTGATCGTGCATTTTACTCTTGTGATTTGATGTTTCCTCACATTGATAGGAATATATTTAAATATTTTCTGTAAGTTATTTTTCCATTCATGTTACATTCAAAGTTATGCTAAAAGGTGCCATTTTAAGCAAAAAAGTGTTCTGCAGAAATAAAAAATCATTTTAATTTTCACTGGATGATTAAAAACGACAAAGGCAAGCTCCCTTCACTTAACTTAATTTGGAGAGAAAGACACATGCTATTTCTATAAAGAGAAATATTTATGTGTTACTTGAACTCTTGAAAGCCAAACTGCAGCAGGACGTAGTTTATGTCTCCTTTACATAAAATGGACAGTAGGTGTTAAATGGGAATTTAAATTTCTACTGAATATGAAGTTCTTCTTTTCATTCTTCACTCGTGCATAAATTCGGCAAATTCAACATACACTAGGACCTTCTCCAAATTAAAGTAAACCACAAACCCATCCGCAATCTGGAAACGAAACACTATTTCTTTTTGAAATAGCTGCTTGTTGTAAATGAAAAAGGTAACGTCATTGATGTCACGCAGTGTTTTTTTTTTTAGCAAACTAGATGGTTTGCTGGTTTCTGACTATGAATGGGGGTGTGATCTTGCGGTATATTTTTTGAGCCTGACTCCGCCGTAAAACTTTTTTTTTATTTAGCAAGAACTGTGTCGATTTTCATTTCTGAACAATTGGTCGTCAAGTCGTTTGTCACAAAGAGTAGAATGTTTGTACAGCATGTTTTGGAATTATTTTAGATTTGGTTAGTAAGACGCTTCTGAAGACCTGAGCAAAACATTGGGAATGTACAGTATTAATAGGAACTTGAATGGAATTTTTCACAAGTTGGATAAAGGTATCAACTGAAAAAAATGGAATTCAAAATGAGAACTTGGATTTTGTTGTAATTAAATTTTATCGCGGATTGGATGCATAATATCACGGCTTTGAAAGTCTTCAAATAATTAGAAAGGTTCCTTTCTTCCTTTTGATCTTATTGTTATTTTCATGTATTGATTATTCGAAAGTGGTTTTCGTTGATACGAAAAAAAAAAACGGGTTTTCACTGAATTGCTTGAAGTATTTTTAGACGTGATAATATTGGCTTAATCAAATTACATTGTGCACGAAATATTTGTTATTCTTTTGTCTTGAAACTTTGAGGAAATTGAAATTTTTGTTTGACAGTAGTGTATGAAAGGCATTTTATAGAACTGAATAAAAAATTAGAAACTTTGATAAAGGTTATTTCAAAGATTTATTTTGCCTGATTTTGAAGGGTTTCAGGAGTTTTAAAGAGTGCTGGTAAACGGCTGTATGTTGTTTGTGATTACGGATCTTATTTAGTTTCGAACGCTCTAATTTTTGAAAGGTTAAAACAGGTTAAAACCGGGCGGTTTCATGAGTTTTTTGGGTAGAAAGGTACGGTGGTGGTCAAAAAAAAAATGTTTAGAAAGGAATGACTGTAGTAGCACGTAAGTCGGAGGTTTGCGTGAGTCACGGGGTATAGTATGCGTGAGCTGGATTTCCGGCGTCACAACGGCATGTTTTGTTTACTGAAAGATACACTCGACGTTTAGTTAGCTTAGTCGGCTTGGGAAACTATTTTAAAAATGAATGTTGTAATAGTTAATTAATAGTAATCTAGAATTAACCCACTCTCGATTGGAGTCTGTTCTGGATTCGCGCTACCTTTTCGCCGCGAAGGAATTTTGTAAAATTTCGCTAGTGGAAAGAGGTACTGTAAGAACAGTATCAATAACTCAAAAGGAGGAACTTCTTTGTAGCTCTGAATAAGACGTATGATAAAATTTTAGAATAAGAAACTTTCGATATATGGTTTTCATATTGTTTTTGTCAATTTCCTTTTGTGGCAGATTTTTTGAGAATCAGCTTTTCTTTCGTGTGATGACAGACACAGGACAGAACGAGAGGTGGATGAGAAAGATGCCGAAGATGAATATATAGGCACCGAAAAACGACAAGAACCGTCAAGGACTTATCTTTAGAGGGCGGGGAGTTTTGGCATACTGTATTTTGAGGACTGGACTGGACTAGTAAAACGCGGACTAGTAAAACGCGGAATTGTAAGACGCGGACTAGTATAACGCGGACTAGTAAAACGCGGACTTGTAAAAGGCGGACTAGTAAAACGCGGACTCAGGTAAAACGCGGACTTGTAAAAGGCGGACTAGTAAAACGCGGACTAGTAAAACGCGGACTTGTAAAACGCGGACTTGTAAAACGAGGGCTTGTTAAGCACGGACTTGTAGAGCGCGGACTTGTAAAACAAGCGCTTGTAAATCGGATAAAACTAAACGGTTTAGCGAGCGAAACAATTTGTGTTTGAAGCTCTTGTGTGTTTCTTCCACGGCATATTTCTAGCTTTTTTGAGCACTCTATGGTCTGTTTTAGCGTGGAGATGTTTTTGCAGTATAGCACATGTTCGTTCTGCAAACCCCTACTAAAACAACGGGATTGATGCTATGAGTTGTGTGCATATGTTTCTTTCTTTCCACTACTTGACGTCTGTTGAGTGCAGTCGTTTTTATTGCTCGCACGAGGTAGAACGGGGCCCGTCCAGAAATCAACAGTCAATCGTAAATAAAGGTGACGGGCCTACACGACTCCTACGTTCGTGACATTAGAATATTTGCCGTTAAATGTTTAAATTCGGTCTTTCGACCTTATTTGCTTCTGACTTCTTTCTGAGGGTACTGTTTTAATTTGGGGGCAGTATGTGGTTAAAGGTGACGGGCCTACACGACTCCTACGTTCGTGACATTAGAACATTTGCCGTTATATGTTCAAATTCGGTCTTTCGACCTTATTTGCTTCTGACTTCTTTCTGAGGTTACTGTTTTTTTGAGACATTATGTATTGAAGAGAGCCGTAAGATGATTGTGGCCAAGGAATTCGAAGTGTCTAGAGGCGTTTTACAAGTCCGCGTTTTACTAGTCCGCGTTTTACTAGTCCAGTCCAGTCTACAAGTTAAAGACACATCAAGACCACCCCACTGTGAATTGCCATAGCACAGACAAAATTATAGTCAATATCTTATGTGTTTTTAAGAGAATTACATAAGAACCAAGGCATGTCTTGTCTTGCCTTACATTGACATGCAATAATTTGGAAATACTAAGCTCGTAACAGTTTAAGACAGAATCCATCAGGAATTTGAGTAACATTAATTTTAGTTACGCAAAAATTGAGCACCAGAATAATTTAGATCCTTGTGTTCTTTCATACCTTGTTAAAGGCTTGACATGTGATAACACCAACATAACACCAACAACAGTTCTTTATCAGTGGGGATTGAAGAAAAAAATGGAAACATCATCACACAGTTGACCCCCATGCAAAAACACTCCAGGATGTCACGGGGCTGTTTGGTGTCCGTCTGCCAATTTCTAACTTCAAATTCCAATGTTAAATTCACATTAAATTTTCAATATTTCTTAGTTGTCTAAATTTTACTAATTCTTTTAAAAAAACTATCACCTGCCAAACATCCCCAAAAATCACTCAAAAAATTACAAAATACCGCAATACATAGATACATGGGATGAGTGAAGTTTCCTTGGATTCCTTGAAACACCAACAAGATATTTCCGTTTAAGGTGGCTGATAATGGGTTTCAGTATTTCCCAGTCCTTATACTTTGGTTCAGGACTAAAAGCCTTCATCAATTGCTATTACAGTAATGGTATGAAACAAATGTTCAATCATTCATCAACAAGTTGTGATCATTTTCTTGACAATAGTAGTTCCCCGGTAAACAGTTGTAGTACTGTCCCATCAAAGTGCAATGCCTGGAAAATACCGAAAAGCACACGACCTTCAGGTGAAACCGCACCTTACAGTATTACCAATACACTGCACTTTGCTAAGTCTTAAAACTTTACATTGTCTATTCGTCTACTTCAATCGTTTATTTGTATTGTGTGAGATACATTTATAAATTGAAACCATCATGTCTTTAAGTAATAATGCAATCTCGACAACGTTCTAGATATTATATTATGCACACTAATACAGCTCATGCAAGCCCTGTGACTTACACAAACACAGTCGGACTGAGTGCTTAACTTAAGTAACTGCTTCGTGGTTTCTGCTGTACTGAACCCTGCCTTTCAAGGCAAAGCGCCCGATTTTAAGCTTCTCAAGCTTCTCAATGTTCTTGTTTCGTAATTGACTTATGTTGCGTTTCAGGCTACGTCATTTTCATGGCCTATAGTCTCATCTACCATAACTCTCGAACAATGTCAGCGCAAAGATTTTCTCAGTTGTTGCATAAATGTGTTGTAGTTTAACCTCAGGACGTACAAGCAAATTCATACCCCACCGTCGGACAAAGAAAGTACAAACGGCTTTAAATAATTTTGATCTAAAAATAGAAATGGTGAGGAATCATTTTGATCTGAAATTCATTTTGAAACGCAAAATCCCTTCAGAAAATAAGCCTTTCCCTGTAAATAAGCTGACCAGAAATCATTTCAAGAGAAAAATAAGCCTAGCAGTCTTATTATATGAATTTTAACACACTTTAAAGTTATACTTGAAATCTTGTCTCCAATTTCCAACATTACCGTTCGTTTTTACGCTAAGACATATTTTAAAAGCAAACAAGAACATTGAGAAGCTTGAGAAGCTTAAAATCGGGCGCTTTGCCTTGAAAGGCAGGGTTCAGTACAGCAGAAACCACGAAGCAGTTACTTAAGTAGCACTCAGTCCGACTGTGTTTGTGTAAGTCACAGGGCTTGCATGAGCTGTATTAGTGTGCATAATATAATATCTAGAACGTTGTCGAGATTGCATTATTACTTAATGACATGATGGTTTCAATTTATAAATGTATCTCACACAATACAAATAAACGATTGAAGTAGACGACTAGACAATGTAAAGTTTTAAGACTTAGCAAAGTGCAGTGTATTGGTAATACTGTAAGGTGCGGTTTCACCTGAAGGTCGTGTGCTTTTCGGTATTTTCCAGGCATTGCACTTTGATGGGACAGTACTACAACTGTTTACCGGGGAACTACTATTGTCAAGAAAATGATCACAACTTGTTGATGAATGATTGAACATTTGTTTCATACCATTACTGTAATAGCAATTGATGAAGGCTTTTAGTTCTGAATCAAAGTATAAGGACTGGGAAATACTGAAACCCATTATCAGCCACCTTAAACGGAAATATCTTGTTGGTGTTTCAAGGAATCCAAGGAAACTTCACTCATCCCATGTATCTATGTATTGCGGTATTTTGTAATTTTTTGAGTGATTTTTGGGGATGTTTGACAGGTGATAGTTTTTTTAAAAGAATTAGTAAAATTTAGACAACTAAGAAATATTGAAAATTTAATGTGAATTTAACATTGGAATTTGAAGTTAGAAATTGGCAGACGGACACCAAACAGTCCCGTGACATCCTGGAGTGTTTTTGCATGGGGGTCAACTGTGTGATGATGTTTCCATTTTTTTCTTCAATCCCCACTGATAAAGAACTGTTGTTGGTGTTATGTTGGTGTTATCACATGTCAAGCCTTTAACAAGGTATGAAAGAACACAAGGATTTAAATTATTCTGGTGCTCAATTTTTGCGTAACTAAAATTAATGTTACTCAAATTCCTGATGGATTCTGTCTTAAACTGTTACGAGCTTAGTATTTCCAAATTATTGCATGTCAATGTAAGGCAAGACAAGACATGCCTTGGTTCTTATGTAATTCTCTTAAAAACACATAAGATATTGACTATAATTTTGTCTGTGCTATGGCAATTCACAGTGGGGTGGTCTTGATGTGTCTTTAACTTGTAGACTGGACTGGACTAGTAAAACGCGGACTAGTAAAACGCGGACTTGTAAAACGCCTCTAGACACTTCGAATTCCTTGGCCACAATCATCTTACGGCTCTCTTCAATACATAATGTCTCAAAAAAACAGTAACCTCAGAAAGAAGTCAGAAGCAAATAAGGACGAAAGACCGAATTTGAACATATAACGGCAAATGTTCTAATGTCACGAACGTAGGAGTCGTGTAGGCCCGTCACCTTTATTTACCACATACTGCCCCCAAATTAAAACAGTACCCTCAGAAAGAAGTCAGAAGCAAATAAGGTCGAAAGACCGAATTTAAACATTTAACGGCAAATATTCTAATGTCACGAACGTAGGAGTCGTGTAGGCCCGTCACCTTTATTTACGATTGACTGTTGATTTCTGGACGGGCCCCGTTCTACCTCGTGCGAGCAATACAAACGACTGCACTCAACAGACGTCAAGTAGTGGAAAGAAAGAAACATATGCACACAACTCATAGCATCAATCCCGTTGTTTTAGTAGGGGTTTGCAGAACGAACATGTGCTATACTGCAAAAACATCTCCACGCTAAAACAGACCATAGAGTGCTCAAAAAAGCTAGAAATATGCCGTGGAAGAAACACACAAGAGCTTCAAACACAAATTGTTTCGCTCGCTAAACCGTTTAGTTTTATCCGATTTACAAGCGCTTGTTTTACAAGTCCGCGTTCTACAAGTCCGTGCTTAACAAGCCCTCGTTTTACTAGTCCGCGTTTTACAAGTCCGCGTTTTACTAGTCCGCGTTATACTAGTCCGCGTTTTACAAGTCCGCGTTTTACTAGTCCGCGTTTTACTAGTCCAGTCCAGTCCTCGAAATACAGTATGCCAAAACTCCCCGCCCTCTAAAGATAAGTCCTTGACGGTTCTGACAAAAACAATATGAAAACCATATATCGAAAGTTTCTTATTCTAAAATTTTATCATACGTCTTATTCAGAGCTACAAAGAAGTTCCTCCTTTTGAGTTATTGATACTGTTCTTACAGTACCTCTTTCCACTAGCGAAATTTTACAAAATTCCTTCGCGGCGAAAAGGTAGCGCGAATCCAGAACAGACTCCAATCGAGAGTGGGTTAATTCTAGATTACTATTAATTAACTATTACAACATTCATTTTTAAAATAGTTTCCCAAGCCGACTAAGCTAACTAAACGTCGAGTGTATCTTTCAGTAAACAAAACATGCCGTTGTGACGCCGGAAATCCAGCTCACGCATACTATACCCCGTGACTCACGCAAACCTCCGACTTACGTGCTACTACAGTCATTCCTTTCTAAACATTTTTTTTTTGACCACCACCGTACCTTTCTACCCAAAAAACTCATGAAACCGCCCGGTTTTAACCTGTTTTAACCTTTCAAAAATTAGAGCGTTCGAAACTAAATAAGATCCGTAATCACAAACAACATACAGCCGTTTACCAGCACTCTTTAAAACTCCTGAAACCCTTCAAAATCAGGCAAAATAAATCTTTGAAATAACCTTTATCAAAGTTTCTAATTTTTTATTCAGTTCTATAAAATGCCTTTCATACACTACTGTCAAACAAAAATTTCAATTTCCTCAAAGTTTCAAGACAAAAGAATAACAAATATTTCGTGCACAATGTAATTTGATTAAGCCAATATTATCACGTCTAAAAATACTTCAAGCAATTCAGTGAAAACCCGTTTTTTTTTTTCGTATCAACGAAAACCACTTTCGAATAATCAATACATGAAAATAACAATAAGATCAAAAGGAAGAAAGGAACCTTTCTAATTATTTGAAGACTTTCAAAGCCGTGATATTATGCATCCAATCCGCGATAAAATTTAATTACAACAAAATCCAAGTTCTCATTTTGAATTCCATTTTTTTCAGTTGATACCTTTATCCAACTT
The DNA here is from genome assembly GCF_052425735.1 of Oculina patagonica. Classification (NCBI taxonomy): domain Eukaryota; kingdom Metazoa; phylum Cnidaria; class Anthozoa; order Scleractinia; family Oculinidae; genus Oculina; species Oculina patagonica. Next base: position 16,240,874 of record NC_135771.1, read on the forward strand.
GTGAAAAATTCCATTCAAGTTCCTATTAATACTGTACATTCCCAATGTTTTGCTCAGGTCTTCAGAAGCGTCTTACTAACCAAATCTAAAATAATTCCAAAACATGCTGTACAAACATTCTACTCTTTGTGACAAACGACTTGACGACCAATTGTTCAGAAATGAAAATCGACACAGTTCTTGCTAAATAAAAAAAAAGTTTTACGGCGGAGTCAGGCTCAAAAAATATACCGCAAGATCACACCCCCATTCATAGTCAGAAACCAGCAAACCATCTAGTTTGCTAAAAAAACACTGCGTGACATCAATGACGTTACCTTTTTCATTTACAAAAATAACTTTAACTTGTCAAAGTAAGTGCAATTTCACAATGGTGAATATCAGTACAGTATGGGGCCCAGTTCTCGGCCGGGTCCAGTTCTCGGCCACTTTGTGTTTAACGCGTTTTTTCACACTCCAGTTGAATCAAAAGAAAAAGGTATTTCCTTCAAACGATAGACTGATTCATGTGCTTTAAGTATCTTGAGTTTGATCGTTCAATTCGATATAGAAAGCTCACACGTCGAGTTTACGCGGAGGTAGGTGAATTTGCATTCCCGAAAAAGTTGTTTGTTTACGGCTCCAAATTCATGGATGTAGTTAAATTCGTATTTTATCCAAAAGCCCCCACCATACGAGCTAATTTTTGGCATGTGAAACGTAGAATAATTCAGCTTTCTGCTTTAGTTAACTTTTCGTTGAAGCGTTGTATTTTTTGGTCTTAATTTACTTCGAAATTTTTTCTTGCGACGTTTGCGTATTTGCCAGTTCTCGGCCACCCTGCTCGCTATCACAGCTTAGCGCTTGGTTTTTAATATAATTTCATCTGCTGCTGCCAGAATGAAAGAAATAAATGTTTTAAAAATAAAGTTCAATCTTATTATCTCTAAGTTTTGAGCTGACTCTTGTCTTGTCTATTATTTCTACAACACCTAAATCTTTCAAGACCTTTTCACTGCAAAATAAACCATCTAAATGCACGGGTCACACAATGCGGTTTTGCCAGAACCTGCACATAGGCAACTAGGCGCGTTAAAATCCTTCTTTTCTAAAGTAAAACAAAGCATCATAAAAATAATTTGGGATCGATATAGTATAAATAGGTTTACAGAGTGATTTTATGACTGTGAAAATTAATTGAGCATTTTTTTACAGATAATTACGCACAAGCTTTTTAGTGGCCGAGAACTGGGCCAAGGTGGCCGAGAACTGGGCCCACAAATGGAGCTTTTATTTTTATTATTGCTCGGGCAAATTAATTTTTGACCGGTCGATAGCTTTACACCAAAAAGCTGAATAATGTAGCTAGCTCTGGGAGAAATTTCAAGTTCCTGCGGTTTTTCTGAGGTAAGAAATACAAGTTTACGTCAAAAGTGGCCGAGAACTGGGCCCCATACTGTACTTTGCCCCGTAAGCTTTTTTCTCTGTCCTTCCGCCGAAGCAAAAAAACACAACCTGATTACACATTAACCCAAAAGTCGACCAAGTGTGCCTGCAACGATTTCCTGTCAAAACTAAAATGAAAACCATTGCGGTATGCGTCACCCGTAGCGGTTTTGTAGCAACCCCAAGCTATCCCCGTCTTTTTGGCCGCGCCAGGAGACTACGCTCTAGGACGACCAAAGGGTAAACTATAAATCGGCCACGCCCGATTAATAATACTTATCGCCATCAAAGTACTGATGTACGTCGAGGTCTGGCCTTCACTCCAGAAGAAGTTCCTATTTCTTTTCCTCCTGCTGCATTCACAGTTTTGCTCCTTTCTTTCATGGAACCAGAAGACCTGACATCTTGATCTTGTACTTTCTCGCCATCCCGTCTGGGCTGCCCAGCAACGGCAACTTGTTCATCCAGCCTGCCACTGTCCTTTTCATTTTCCTCCCATGCTACTTTTACGACGCCGCGCGACTGGTAAATCTGGTGTTTGGCTGAAGTCGGTGGTCTTGTGTCGGTCCCAGGATTTGGGCCAGGTCTTTCAGATGCTGCGGAGTCTCTGCCATCCTTTAACTCTTCTCCCTCAATCTGCGGTTTCTTCTCTCGTTGCCTCGCTTCTTTTTTATTTCTGACAGGATCCTCTCGATATGCGCTCGTTCCACAAGGATCTTTAAGAAACTGTCTGAAGGCCGACCGAGTTCTTTGGTATCGTAATACATAGATGATTGGGTTGAGGGCGCTTGACAGAAACCCGAGAAAAGAAACCATGAAAACGAACCACGCGTTGATGATTTTTGTCTCGTTGTTGCGTCGCCAAATGGAGAAGACAATTGTTGGAATGTAGCAGATGTAGTACAGTCCAGTCGTCATGGCTACGGTTTTAGTTGCTTCGATATCCATCTTAAGCCTTGCCTCGGCACGAAGGGGAGGCAAATTGAGCAGCATTCTCTAAGAAAAAACAAAAGAATCACCTGGTTGGTTTTGACGTCAGCGTACGCCCTCTGTGTTTTCCTCCGTACAAACTCTGTGGGGGTGGGTGTGTGTGTGTGTGTGTGGGGGGGGGGGGTGCGGAGTGTTGAGAGGAGTCCCAAGACAAACTTTAATGCACGGTATTCACTCTGTGAGTCGAATGCATTGCGAAGAAAGCGAGCGAGAAAGAATTTCGCACAATCTCCTCTAAAGTCGTCTATTTTCTGCGAAGTTGTGACAAACAAGAAACGTTTAGAGGAATATCCGAAATCATTGCGCTGTTAAAAGTTGTATTCCTTATAATTATGCAAGCCAACGTAAGTAGCTAGGAGAATTTCTTCCCCCCCCCCCCTTTAACCCCCCGACGTACATGGGGTGTGTGTGTGTGTGTGTGTGTGGGAGGGGGGGGTGGGGGTTCGATGCCACCTGCCCATAAGGTTTTTTCGAAATTTTGAAAAGGGGTTTTAATCTGCAATGCTTAAACTTTCAGTAGCTGTTCATTCATCCCTTGCAGAAATTTTGATATGTCAACCATGCTCACATATGGGTTCATGTACACTCTTTCCAATATTCTGCGTTTCTAAGTAAGAATTTGTTTATAAGATATCGATGCGGAAATTTGTAAATTTTTAAGAATATTTAAAAAATAAGTTGCACGCTGAGAGTTTGAAACGAATATATTTTTTTGTGTCCTGAAAATTTGTAAATACAATACAATCACTTGTTTTTTTACTAAACCACCGTATGAAATTCTCTTTTTCTCTAAACGGCAAAACAAGCCAACAAAACGAAAAAAAACTGCCCAGCAAATTTTGCCTAGCAAATTTTGCCTAGCAAAATGTTCGATGCTAGTGACATTGGATGAACGGTACATGTAATACATATGTATGGTATACAGCACAAACGGAAATGTCATACGCTTTAATCTAAAAATATATTCACAAAAATATTTTCAGCCTAACATTAGCAGAAAAGAGGGAATATTCAGCTTGGGCTTGAAAAACATTATTTCTTTATAAAAAAGAGTGTAATAAATAGGATTTAAAGTCCTCTTACCTCTTTTTTCGTCTGGTAAATCGAATAGCTCGTCAAGATTCCAAGCACAGTTGAAGCAATCGTGAATAAAACTACAATTAGTCCCACAATCAGTTTCTCTTTCTCGAATATCACTTTTCGGGATATACCTACTGGCACACCGTCAAGGTCCATGTTAAACAAGGGAACAGCAAGTAACACCACCACTTTGGTACATACCAGCCACATAAGGAATACAGCTATTTTGGCTTTCTTGGTTGTCTTCCATGTGAAGTACTTCAAGGGAAGGCGCACTGCAAAGAACCTGTCTGCTATTAGCGCAGTCATGGACACCAGGTTGAGAAAACCAAATTCTAATCGTAGCGAATAAGATAGTATGGCCCAAGCTTTTCCTTTCAGCCAGCTTGGTTCTACGACAAAAAATAAGGTAAACAGCGGGACGTTGAAAAGTACATTGAGGCAATCGACCACAGCAAGACTGGCAATGAGTATGTTTGTGAAATTACGCCGAAACACTTTAAAGCGGGCAAAGATAGCGAGATAGAATCCGTTACCAAGAATTGTTACAAATGCTAACAGCACTGCGAGAAACACCATTACAACTTCGGTAGCAAAAGATTTTTCTTGAATTTTCATTTTGCCGTGTGAGTCGAAGAAAAGAGATTGCAGCGACGAGAAGGGATCTGACCATCTGCTTGTTCTCAAACAAATTTTGAATTTTAAATTCCAACCACGCTTATTTCCTGAAAGATTCAAGTTATGAAAAGAAAGAGCAACACCACAAGGCGCTCGAAGACCGTTTTCTTTGTGAGAAAAAATCTTCTTCTTTATTATCACAATTCTTGGGCAATTAGCAAAGGGAAACGACTATCAAGCAGAAGCTTAAAATTGTTTTGTTTTACTTTTTCGAACGCAAATGGAGCAGAATATCACAATGAGTTAACGAAAGTCATGAATCACCTCGTTACAAAACGGCCTCAACTAAAAAGCGTACGACTCATAAACAGCCTGCGTATTTTCCATAACAGTTACTGATAAAGTGTGTTTCATTTTTGCCTAAAATATTCTGTTAAAACATTAGCAAACTGTATCATATAGTTTTAGTCAATGTTTCTTTTGTTTTCATGAGATTTTGGAGCATGTTCAGTTTTTAGATTTGACACACACCGTGCTGTGAATGCGAAAGTACAAATTTGCATTTCGCGTCCGAAAGGTGTGAAGTAGGAGGCACAATCCGGCTTAATATATTTGAGCAGACCTTCTTGTTAAGATAATATATTTTTTCGATTCCTTTTGCAAATCACCTCAAGTTGTATACTCCACTTTACATGTCGTTAAGTTATACATGGTGTTGTTCGTCCGTGAACTTTACTTGGTACTCCGCCGCATTTATTGAGCCGATCCGTTCCTACAATGAAACCATAACTCGATAGTGCACAGCTAAAAGCATGAACCACTTGTTTTATAACATTGTCGGTGGAATTGTGCATCAAAACCGGCGCAAAACTGAAAAAAAAAATTAACTGGGTTTATCGTGTGCCGAGTGAGAAAATAAACATAGCGAGTAATCGATTACAGAGAGAACGGCGCCAACATCTTTGCCGGCAGTATGTCTGTAAACTTCAGGATGTAAATAGCCCTCTTCATTTTCTTTTGCCTCTACGTGAGGAGATGGTACATAACTACGATTTAAGATCCGGCACAAGTCGTAGCACCATCAAGTCTTGCAGAACGAAGCGTTCTCAGGACTTCTTCACTTCTCGCTATTAATCTCGAACTAGCTTGTTTATAATAGAACCTTATATTGTATATATATTGTAATTAATAGTTCATATTTATACCTTGTATTTTACTCTGTAATTCAGTTATTACTGCAATGAGTTTCCATTTAACATTATATTATTATTATTATTATTATTATTATTATTATTATTATTATTATTATTATTATTATTATTATTATTACACATAAACAAGTATGCACGAGTGGCGCTGATAATTGTGTCAAATGGCGAATAAATCAAATCAGAAGTATGAGTTTATATGATTGCATAACGAAGGAAAAAACCTGACGAACAGCAAATGCTCCTGTCGATTAGGTTAGTTTTCGTTGAATAAAATAAAAACTCCCGAGCGGTAGAAAATCTAAACCAAACAGAGAGCACATTCGAAGGGTAAAGAGTCAAAAAGTTTAGTTTCAGGTTAGTTTTTAATATTTTTCTGGATCGATTACATTTGTGGTCGTGGAAGGGCTGTGATGAAAAAAAAAATCTTTTGAAAACGGTGGTTGAATGAATCGCCTGCTGAATTATATCTTTCCAGAGGGAAAGATAGAAAACAGAGCCGTTGACACTTTGGTGTAAGGCCTAAAACGTGAAAACTTTCGTTGGGTGGCTAGTTTTAATTACTGTTGAAATTCATGGTTGGCCGTTTCTTCGGTGTTAGAGCAGTGAAAATATTGCTTTTAGTCCTTCGCGACTCGCGCGTTATTTGTTGTTTGAATGAAGAAAAGCACACACACACAAGATTGACTGCGAAATCGAATTTATATTCTCCTTGAAGCTCGTATCCTTAAAAAAAAAAGATTGAAAGAGTTCGCTTTCTATAAACTAAAGATTAGATCTCATGGCTTTCGACAAAACACAGTCTGTGAGTTTTTCTCAGTGAGATTTTCACTCGTCGCGGATTACGTCATGAGCGTGCATTTTTTTGGCGCCAAACTGAACATAACGAAACAAGTTACAAATAATCCCCTCGACTTCGTCTCGGAGATTATTCAACAATAATTACTTCGCCTTCGGCGAATAATTGTTAAATGTTCTTGAAAGTGAAAAAATGTAGAAGTAAGGTATCACGGAAGGAAAATTGGCGTTTTAGTTGCAAGTGAAATTGTGTGCAAACCATCAATGATAACCCCAATAAAGTATATATTTTCTGAAAGCTTATTGAATAAAGATTATTTGAGAACACATCTACGTGAGAGCCTAAACTTTTATGTGGAATTTGATCTACATATATTGGTCTAAAAAACGGTGTCTCAGATTTTTCATTTCTTGCCCGTTTAATTTTTTTTATAAATTTTTAAACTTCAAAGTGGCGTTCTAGGGTTTTTTCAAGATTAAAAATTCATAACTTTTCCGATTATAAGCCTCTATGGTAAAGCTTGCTTTGTATCTTACGTTGTTTGAGCATGCTCGGAGCGACTGTAGGACTAGAGTTTAATTAAGTATGTGGTATTCTTGAATGCACCAAAAAATTTCAGTCACTGAGTAGCCCGTCCAAATAGAATCCAAATAGAAGCATAAATGTAATCCAAAACAAGCGCCCCTTGTATATAAGCCCTCCCCGAAAATAAGCCCATCTGAAGAGGCGTTGAGCAAATATAATCCAGGGCTTAAGTCCGAAATTTTAAGTATAATGACTCTATAATGTCTCATCGAAGTTGAAATTGGTTTGTATATAAGAACGGTGATGACGCCATATCGCAAAGGTCATTAATTATAACAGATCAAAGTGAAATGCACGAGTCTGCTTTGATTGGCGTGGTTCCACCAATACGAACGTCCAAAAAACTAATAAAAAAGAATCAGCAGAAAGATCTCAAAAACGATCAACGAGTAGTAATTAGTCTGGCGATGATAAGTCTGATGTTACTCTAATCATTTTCCTAATTATTCATAAATTGGAATTTTGAGAGCATGCGCGGACTGGCCGAAGACGGCCACGTTTTTCTGTGAAGGGAGACCTCTTCCCTCGAATTACTCAATTTCAGACGAAAAAAACCTATCTACAGCATGAAAATTGTTCAAAAAATATGCCTCCTGTAAAGTCAGGCCGTAAGAACAAACGTGGTGAAAGAGGATCCACGGACGACGAAACTGCAGAACCAAAACGTGTTAACATGGCGTCCGCCGATTTCGAGCCTGAAGACTCAGAGGAGCGCGAGGACGTCCAACCAGACCTAGCGGACATCCACGCATTACTAAAAGATATCCAGAAGTCAATGAACAACCTTTCTAGGGAAGTTGCAGAATTAAAAACCTCTTTCAAGCAACAGGAATCGGAACTAAAAACTGCTAAGGAATCATTGAACGCAGCACTCAAGTACAACGCACAGCTCAAAACCGAATTGCAAGCGACTAAGAATCGAGTCAAAGAACTTGAAGTCGAAAATGACGATCTTTATGAAAATATGGACGCGTTAGAACAGTACACAAGGAAAAACTCTCTAGAGATAGAAGGTATTCCAGAAAATATTTGTGACGACGAGGAAGCGGTTTTGAAGGTCGCACAGGTCTTGAACGTCGACGTGAAGCGAGAAGATATCGACATCTGTCACAGGATTAAACGGAAAAAGTCGAATCCTATCATAGTGAGATTTATAAGCCATAAGGTGAAGAGGGCACTCTACAAGCAACGAGTTAAACTAAAGAATATCAGCGGTTCGCAGCTGTTCCCAAGTGCTCCGGCAACGGCAAGATCATCCTCGAACCGAATCTTCATCAATGAAAATTTGACGGCGCATCGCCGAAACCTGGTGCGAATGGCGAACGACATGAAGCAAGATGGAATTTTGAAAGGAGTGTGGACTGTAGACGGGAAAATCTTTGTCAAGACTTCACCTGAGGGTAGGCCGTTACGAATTAATACAGAAGATGATTTAGATGAACTTTAAGTAGATAAGCGTTGCTGGCAGGTTGAATTACATTTATTATATACATAGTCTAAACATGAGGGAAGTCTCTAAGAGGACTGAGAAGGCGAAGCGAAAGCTTTATCTCCGTTTATTTTTTCGTTAGTTTACTTTTTGTATTCATAAGTGTTTGTTTTTGGTTTTATTTTTGCGTGATTTCTTTTTCTACAATTACATTCAAATGCAAAACAATTCAAGGTGTAAAGTAATTTCACTAAACGTAAGGGGAATACGCGATCAAACTAAAAGAAGGAGCATCTTTACATATTTAAAAGATCAGAAAGCAAGTATTTATTTTCTCCAAGAAACGTATTCTGAACTAAATGATGAAACAACTTGGCAAAACGAATGGGGAGGCAAAATGTATTTTTCCCATGGGTCCCGACATAGCAAAGGCACTTGCATATTAATAGATCCATCGACTAATTATAGGGTAGACTGCTCATTTAGTGACAAAACAGGAAGAATTACTCTCATTACAGTCAATATCAATGGTTTAAAAATGTCATTCTGTAATATTTACGCACCAAATAATCCATCCGAACAACTAGAATTTATACAAGAGCTTAATAATTGTATTATCGACAAATCGGAATTGACAAACCTTGTTGTTGGAGGTGACTGGAATTGCACGCTATCAAAAAAAGACAAAAAAAGGCGGAACACCATGGAAACCATCACATTTCAGTCAGCTTCTTCTTATGACAATGGAAATTTTTGATCTAATAGATATACAAAGAGTTCATCACCCCAATTTGAATATATATTCATATGTATCCAAAGCATTAAACATCAAATCTAGATTGGATTTTATTTTAATTGCAAAGAACTTGACAAAACATGTTAAAAGCATCGGAATTAATAATTCAATAGCACCAGATCATAAAACAGTTTTTTTTTGTTTTTCATTACCAAACAATTCTCCAAGGGGACCAGGATTCTGGAAGTTCAGTAACACCTTACTGAAAGATGACAGTTATATATTTAAAATCCGTGATCTTGTCCCTCGATTACGTGAGAAGTATGCATCTTTGAAAGACAAAAGACTAGTATGGGAATTAATTAAAATGGAAATTCGTGACAACACCATCTCTTTTGCTAAAAGAAAAGCGAGAGCTGCTTTAAAACGGGAAGTACAAATCTCCAAGCGACTGGAAGAGCTAGACCATGAAATATGTAACAGCGATAATTTATCAGATATAGAGAATACGTTAAATGAGTACGACAACCTTAAAACAGAGTTTCAATCAATATACGAAGAAAAAGGGCGCGCTGCAATTTTCCGATTGAAATGCAGGTGGGTAGAGAAAGGAGAGCGGCCGACTAAATATTTCTTTAATCTAGAAAAGCGAAACTATAATAGGAAGACAATAACCGAACTTCAAACTAGCGATAACGTAACAATAAAAGAAGAGGTTAAAATCTTACAACAAATAGAGAAATTCTATGAGGACCTTTACAGCTCTAAAACAACTGTGACCCAAGAAGCTTTTGATGAATTTATTCGGGGAATTGAAATCCCAGAACTTAGTAACGAAGAACAGGAACAAATGGAAGGGATTTTTACCTTGGAGGAGTGTAAAAGGATACTAGAATCTTTTGAAGATAATAAATCTCCAGGTGAAGACGGATTCACCGCTGAGTTCTATAAACATTTCTTTGACTTAATAGGACTTGATCTGATCCAAAGCCTTAATCAAGCCTTTGAAGATGGAGAACTCTCCATTTCACAGCGAAGAGGTGTAATTACTTTGATACCTAAAGAAGACTCTGACCTACTAGACATTCAGAATTGGAGACCTATAACCTTACTCAACATTGATTATAAGATTGCATCTAAAGCGTTAGCCAAAAGAATAGAATCAGTACTTCCAAAATTAGTTCACTCCGATCAAACCGGATTCATGAAAGGTCGTTATATTGGAGAAAATATACGCCTGATAAATGATGTAATGGAGTACACCATGTCGGAAAAGAAAGGGGGCATTCTGGTATCACTGGACTTTAAGAAAGCCTTTGACACCTTGGAATGGCAATTCATAATGAAGGTATTAGATCTCTTCAACTTTGGCGATAATGTCAAAAGATGGATTAGAATTTTTTATACAAATATCGAAAGTACGGTATTGAATAATGGCTTTACCACCAATTGGATTAAACCAACAAGAGGGGTTAGGCAAGGCTGCCCGCTTTCCCCATATCTTTTCATATTGAGCGCAGAAATATTATTAACCGGGCGGGGAGACTGGGCCGGCCCGGTTCATAAATCGCCCGGAATTTTTTCGTCGTCGTAGTAGTAGTAGTCTTGTCGGTAAATCGTTCCAGACCCGCTCGGCCACTTTCTTGGCCAGGATTCAAATCACGCACCCTTGATGTTTACTCGGCAGAAGCTATTAAATCACTCTCCTATTTTAAATTTTATCTAATACCCTCAATTCTCTTAAGCGTGAAATATATATTTTTGTGTTATTCAAGTGTTTGAGTACTGGTTTGCGAAACCGGTGATTTTTTTTGACACGTCCAAGCAATTATTATTATTTTTTTTTTTTGAAAACTGCTACGTCAGTCACGCAATGATTTTGCAGCAAGCTTCACGCATAACTGCTTTTAAAAAAAGGGCTTGTAGCCAGAGAATTTTTGAGCCGGATTACTTTGAAGATGCTCTTCATTTAATAGAAAAAATTGTGTCCATTTTCATCCGTGTACAGTTGAGCCGGCAAAGTCGCGTATCAGAGACGATTGAATATTTGCACAGCGAAATAATCTTATTTTTGTTCTTGATGTAAAAGCTTTACTTACACACTTCCCAAGACTTCAGTCAACAAAATGGTAATGTATAGTATTTCTACGAACTATGATGGTATTTGTGAAGGGATCCGCAAAGCCACCAAGTAAAACAAATGGTCTGCAAAATGAAAATGAAATCTTGGCGCGGGTAACGGCATGCAAAATTTCACGTTTTTGAAATTTTCTAAATCTTTTTGCCTTTTAAAATGTTTCTTGACCCCATCTTGAATTAAAATTCATCTAAAACGTTTTCATGTTTCTTTTTTATTTTTTCACGTTTGTATTTAAAGCTGATTTCCAGTCCGTACTGCGCAGACTCGGGGTTTGTTTTCATTTTTGTTTTGAATTCGTTGAAACGTTACACTTCGGTGACAGCATACATGAAGTTTTTTAGTCCGCCATTACAGTTCGTTTCGTTCAAGAATTTCCGATGAGCTGAAACGTCGGTTTGAAATAGCGTCAAGGTTCCTCTACTCGTTATTATTTGTTCTGCAAGGATATCTGGCGTTAATTATGAAGAAAAAGGTAAGTTTGTCGCGGAATTTTTAGTTTTGCTTGTAAACATTCCTTCGTGTGGGCTCACATAAACATTGCAGCCGAGATTGCGCAGTACGGACTGGAATTCATCTTTAATAGTTGCCTTTTTAGGCTTTTGAAACGAACACGGCATCTATTTATAGATTGAGGCACCATGTTGATGTTTACATATTTGCGTTATTTGTCGTAGTAGTTCACTCGGCCGCTTTCTTGGCCAGGATTTAGATCCCGCACTTTTGATATTTACTCAGCAGGAGCAATTAAAATTTTATCTAATACCCCGATTTCTGTTAAACGTGAAAGATATATTTTTGTGTTTTTATTCAAGCGTTCGACTCAAGCGAGTTCTGGAGTCCGAAACCGGTGATTGTTTCGACAGGTCGCTGAGGTCGAAGCTTTTTTTACATCAGTCACGCAATGTTTTTGCAGCAAGCTCCTGCATTTAAAAACGGCTCCAGACTCTACTTTGAAGATGCTTTTCATTTAGCAAGAATTGTGTCCATTTTGTCTATTTCCATCCGTGTACAGTTGGGCCGACAAAGTCGTGTGTCACAGACGAATTGAATGTTTACACAACAAAAGAACCTTATTTTGTTCTTGATGTAAAAACTTTACTTGCACACTTTTCAAGAACTCATAAAACAAAATGGAAATGCAAAGTAATAATATAATAATTTCTTCAAACTAGAATGGAATGTAAATCGGTAAAGCCATCGTGTGAAATAATAGACGGCAAAAATGAAAACTTGCCCTTCGGCGCGTATAATTAATTAAATTTTATCACGGCATCAGTATTTTCACGGCTTTTAAGGATTCAAAATTTTTAATGCAATTCAAATGTTTCTTCGCCTCATCTTGAATCTTTTTTTCACATTTAGTTGAGATTTTTAACAGTATCTGTTATCTAATACATGTGGTCTAATGCATGCCCTTTTTTAGTCTTTTTATTTTCTTTTGTAATTTTGTTTAGAAATTTTTCTGTTATTCTTGATATTTGACTCGTTTTATTCGATTTTTTTATTATTTATGTTACTCGTTTTATTCGAGCAGGAGCCAATACTGTAATTTTCTGGTTACTCCGCTCTTTTTAGCGAGGAATATAAAATATATATTTTTTGTTTTTCATTCAAGGGTTTTGAGTTTCAGTCGGAACCGAACGGCGATGGAGAAATGACCTGCAATGAATCACGCAATCAAGAACTTGCGTTTGCGTGACTGCTTCCCAAAATTGACGTAAAGAGCTTGCATGTTTGAAAGCTGAAAAGCTTTCTTATCTTGTTCTTATTCCCATTTTTTTGGTGTGGTACCTTTTTAAAAATGTTTACATGTAAAAACACGTCTTAGTTTTTAACGAAATTGTTTGTTTGTTTTGGTCGGAGATCATTTGTACTGCCATTTAACTGGTTTGAGTTCTTTTAGTCAAGATTGCACACAAAACGTTTTCAATACCTACGTTATTCAGTATTCGGAAGAAAAATAAAAATTTGAAAGCCTAAGCAGGAATTTGTCCAAGCATGGACAAGCAATCCACAGACTTGCGTGTTACTCAATATAAATTAAATGGTATTTTAAAAGTTTTTGCTGTACTTGTCTAATAAAGTAGTTAAACATCAACCGCCCGGTTTTAAGCATTAAGCTTTAGGCGTCTTGTCTAACAAGCTTCGCCAGACAACGGAAATCAATGGGATTAATTTATTTGGAAATGAAGTTAAAATTAGTCAATTTGCAGATGATACTAACTTATTTTGTGCAGATATTATTTCAGTAGAAAAGTCTCTTAACATAGTCAATAACTTTGGAGTCATTTCAGGCTTAAAATTAAATGTAAAAAAGACTAAGGCGATATGGTTGGGAAAGTGGTCAAAGAACAAAACTACACCGTTACAATTACAGTGGGTAAACAAACCTGTCAAAATTCTAGGGCTATATTTCTCATATGAGGATAATAAGAACAAACATTTTAATTTCGATTTAAAAGTCAAAAAACTACAAACAAAACTGGATTTATGGAAAGCAAGAAACTTGACCTTATTTGGAAAGGCTTTGATTATTAAATCTCTTGGGCTATCCCAAATAGTCTATGCAGCTTCCAATTTAAACACTCCAACCGAAGTCCAATCCACCATCAAAAGTAAGCTTTTCAGTTTCTTATGGAACCAAAAAAAGGACAAAATTAAAAGAGAAAGCATTTATCAGGATTATGATCTAGGTGGAATCCGTATGACGGATATTGACCTTATGATAAATGGGTTAAGACTAGCTTGGATCTCAAGACTACTTAACCCTGAAAGACGCAATTGGAAATCAGTACCAAATTATTTTTTTACAAAGCTTGGAGGTTTAAATTTCCTCCTTAGGTGTAATTACGATGCAAAATACTTCGATCCTAAGTTGCCAATCTTTTACAAAGACATTTTATCTTTTTTTTCGGAACTAAAGTCTAAGTACAACTACCAACAAGTACAGGAAACAATTCTTTTTAACAACAAAGCTATCCTTATAGGAGAAAAGCCATTCTTTCTTCAAGAATGGTTTTCCAAAGGAATCATATCTATTCAGGACCTTTTAAATGAAAACGGACAGTTAATTTCTTTTCAACAGTTCCAAAGGAAATATGACTGTAAAACCAATTTTTTAAAATTTTATCAAGTTAGAAATGCCATTCCAAAAACGCTCCTAACAAGGGCACGTAATTTTGGAAAACTTCCAAAAGAAAGTTATTTGGGAGATCAATCCAAGTTCCAACTAGAGGAAAACATCGAAATTGACTTAGAGAAAGCAAAGGCAAAAGATTTCTACTGGCTACTAAATAATAAGGTACACCATTCTTTTCCTACCGGCCCAACGAAATGGAGCAAAAACTTGAATTTAAACTCCACTGATTGGGGGCACTTTTTTAAGTTGACAAAACGAATTTGTAAAGAAAATAAATTGAAAGAATTCCACTTCAAGTTCTTACATAGAATTGTAGTCACTAAGAAGGAGCTACACCGTTTTGGTATTAAAGATGACGAGGATTGTTTATATTGTGGAAATGAAGACTCTATTGAGCATACGTTCATTCACTGCCAATTTTCAAAAGCTTTTCAAAGGAGAGTTATTCAATGGTTTAATAGCGTGAACAACTCCAGTCACCATCCATCTGTTAAAGAAACGTTATTCGGTATTTCTCCCGCCTCTTCACTTGAAAACAAAACTTTGATAAGAAAACTTAATTATACCTTGCTGTATATGCGTTATTACATTTATACCAACAAACTGCATAACAGACCAATTACTCTCTCCGATTATGTTAATAAATTACACAACAAGTATATAATAGAGAAGATAGATTAAAGTATTATACCTTATTTATTAAATACCTAATTGTTTAAGATGCTCCTTCTCCTGATTCTTATCTTTTATTTTGTTTTTTCGCATTTTTTTTTCTAAACTTAATAGTGCATCTAATTTATTGTAATTGTGATTTATTGTAATTTAGTGTAACTAGTGTGATACCGATAATTGTAATGTATAATGTTCTGTAAAAACAAATGAATGTAATTGTATTATGTGTATAATAGCAATAAAAAAAAAAAAAAAAAATAAATTGGAATTTTAAATAGAAGTGATACAAGATTCTAACTCAATTTTCATACAAATGTTATAAACTTTTTTACTGGTAATGAAGTAAGTACAGACTGTGAGCATTGTTAATAATTGTTTTCATCAGTAACCACCTCTGCCAATCCAGGAAAGACACCCGGTGTAACATCTACAGCGATTCCAAGGACATATCCAACAAAAGGGATTTTCAGCAGGCCCCAAATACCATGTGAGCTTCTTTAAATTATAGATTTCTATCTGCTATTATATAAAGACTTGTCGTTAAAAAAAGATTACAGGCAACAACAACAATGACAACGAGAACAACAAAAACAATATAAATAACAAAATAATGTACAACTTCTAAAATGATAGTGGATGCAAATGCTTTTTGAGAGACTTGTTGACTTTATTGTGATTGCGGCGCGGACGCATATAAAAATTAAAAATAGAAAGCAGGTTTGAATATTTTCCACGATCATCTATGCGAAGTCCCTTTTATACATCTATTAGGACTCAGTCCCCTCTCATCCAGGTGAAGATTCAGACAGGGTATCGGCATGGGTTTGAACTCCGCTGCTAAGGCTTCTAAGGGTTTCGTTGCAGAAATCACTTCATTAAATACGTACTGATATTTACTCACTTAAAGCTGCAAAGTAAATTTTCGTTCGCAAGCCGACGTAAACCAATCAAATGGCGCGTATCGCTGTTTTCACGTGTGAGAAAAACGATACGTCCAATCGGCACCGGAGGTAAAATTAGAAAGAAAATGACCTGGAGTAGAATCGAAAAAAGGTTTATAGTTAGCACTGAGGTTCGAGATATCGGGGCTCAAGTGTTCTTTTACTGATCTGAATGAATACTTGCTAAATAATACTAAAAACACTTTTTTCCTAGTCTTGCTTTATTAAATTCTGTCAATCAGTTAAATTAATTCCAAACGACTATGTAATAACAACAACTTTCCAAACCAAGTTTAGCACCGATTTGTTAATAACAAGCACTAACAACTCTTTAAAAAGCTCTAAAAAGCCAAAAACAAAACTCCCAAAAGCTTCTAAGCTCAGAGAAACTTCTCAAAATCGCTAACTAGCTCAAAAAGCCTAAAAAACGCAAAGCTCTACAAAGATCTTCAAACCAATTAAAAACCCTTTCCTCCGTACCTTGTTAATCTTAGCAACAACTCTGGCGAAACGTAAAGTATTTAGAGGCTTGTATCAGAAAAGGAAAAGGAAATGAAACAAGGAGCGAGTAATATGTGGATAAATCGAGTTAAAAGTCAGAGGTATCTCTAAAATTCTGATGGCGTTAAACTCTTCTTTGCGTTCCTCTTTTTGTGGAACCAAGGGGAAGAGGCATTGTCAAAAACATGTGTGTCGTTTTGTTACCAACAAAAACAAGAAATAAAAATGTCAAACAATAACACAGTTCTTTAAAAAAAAACCCAGCAATAACCAAAAAACTAAAAACAAAGACAAGACTGAAAGATACATACTAACAAGCCATGAAGCAATCGTTCTGTACCAATTAAACAATTTGTTGCTTAGATTAAAGCCAGTATCCTGTTCTTATCATTATTAAAGAAACTACTTCGCAGTTGATTTAATGTCGATCTGATTTCAAACTAATCCAAGCAAGACCTAAACTACTAGTACAAAATCCAAGTCCTTGGTCAAGTATCCAGTCCGGTCAGCGGCTTTGAAGAGCTTCGATTAAAACTGTTCATCAACAAAAGAAAAAGAGAAATGAAAATAACTTTCTCTACTCCCAACTAAAAATAAAACGTCTATTACATCTATCGCGACAGTTAATTACATCACTTGCACGTTGTGCCGATCTAGGACATAAACGAAAATAATTCACTTTTCCTAATATTTTTCCTTCATCCAATCAAACAGGACCAAAACTATTTTTATTTTATTCAACTTGTTTTGCTTAGCTCGCAATGATTAAAACTTTTAATCGAGAAAAAAAAAAACCCTTAAGTAAATAAAGAACCTACTCAGTCTGCCAATCAAGTTGTCTTTCACTCTCCAGAAATGTCTACACTCACACTAAAGATCCAGTAATATGGCAACAAGAAGTTGTTGCCAAGTTACAAGAAAATGTGCTCCGTGTACGTTCTTATCTCTAAACATTCTAATAAAACAGACATCGGTCACATTTCCATCCTGGAAATAACATGGTATGGATTTCCGGTCACCCAAAGTGTTTTCCCCAGACTTTTACCAGGAGTTGCATCTGCATTCTTTGATAATATGAATCTTCTTGCTTTTGAAATCCCCGGTGTATACAGCCTCTGTAGTGTAGTTGGTGGCAATACAGGCACCAGCTTTATAGGACATACAGTATTTACACCCGGAATCGGCCGTCTTATTCCTATTGAAAAAAAAAAGAAGTTCTATATTTAGTATTTGTTTTATTAATATGTTGCTTGACCAGTTGGCAGCTGTAGACATCGTCATGCGTGACTGGGTAACGCAATCATCAGTGAATTACTATTTCTAAGAATATGGTAGTTCAACAAGACAATATCTTGCACCTGCAATCCGCTATAATCTTTTCTTAATCCAGGTAATCTGTTCTTAGGACGTGTTTTATTCAAATTTGAGAACACTTTGTGTAGTTACGTAGCCCATTTCATTTTAAGCAGATAAAATGACACACCGATCAAAACAGTATCCACAGAAATCGGGGCAGCCGGTTCCAACGCACATCCCAACATCTTTTTCCTGAAAATATATCAATAAGAGATTCTTAACACAAGTTTTAGCTAATACAACCTACAGTTGCATCTTAATAACTCGAACCTCCCGTGAACTCGAACCGCTTCTTCTTTTAACAGCCATTAAAAAGCTTTCGCCTGATTATGCGCTTGAAATCCGTCACGGATGGACTAAGTTTGAGTACAGGCTGCAACTCATTCCACAGATGTCGCGTTATATCGAAACGTCCTTTGACAGCTGGCAGTTCGGAAGAGTGGCATGCTCACGAATGTTTTTTACAGGGAAGTATAACAACGAAACCTTTGTGAAAGGAAAAAGAAAAAAAAAGGCCATAATTATATCTAAACTAAATCAGTTAACATACTTTAGTGCATTGGGCGCATACAATATAGATATCACAATTTTGGTACGCCATTTTACGTCAGATTGGCCACTGGTCATTTTCCCGATTGAATGCTGAACAGAGTTGAGCGCTATTTTGCGAATGCCCAACTGTTCAGGTATATACCTCTTGGATCCAGCCCTTCTCCGTCTTCCGCTTGTAAACTTCGCGAAATGCAACACGCTGGCATTCGGGACGCACGCATCCACACTTCTTGATGACAGAAACACTCAGGTCACCTATTGCAAAACAAGTAAAACTCGTTATAGCCTCTCTGCGCAGTGAAGAAATGGAAATATTGGCATGTTTGTGTTGTAGGGTTGCTTTTTCCGTCCTTAAGAGGTGATATAATAAGTTCGATTGTGTTTGCATGAAATGTTGCTGATTAGAGAATTGACATCATCTCTTATATTTAAGAAATAGAAAACATGTTCCGTGTTTCTATCGAGTTATAGAAACACGAGTGGAAGTTTGGGAGAACGAGAAATGCTGTGGGAACACGAGTCGATAGACGAGTGTTTCCACAGCTTTTTCGAGTTCTCCCAAACTTTCACGAGTGTTTCTATAACTCGATAGAAACACAGAAAACATGTTTTCTATTTCTTTTAGAAAACAGCACAAAGAAAATAACGCACATCAAAGTAATATTTAGCGCTTTCTTTACCATCGAAACGTAGATTCTCTTCACCTCGCAGTTTTACGTCATGAACATAATTAACCAATCATAGTAAGGGAGTCAATGAACAGAAATAAATCAACTGTTCAACATTCGCTTCAAGGCTAAAATTCACCGTTTTTTGGCCAAACAAACAAAGAAAACAGGCCTCAAAGTTAATGTAATTATGAGAAATAACTAAGCCGATGGTTTAACTGAAGTCAAGCACTGGAAGGAGTCAAGAATTTGACAAGAATTGTGGTTTTATTTCGCTTCATCGACGTAACCGAATGGTTTGACGACTGACGCTGCCTATCGAGCGACTCGAACCTTGGAGGTGAAAGTGCATTATTTTTCTGTCAAAAGAAGTTTGACTCGGCATTTTGGACGAATATCTTGTCCTGTTAAGGAGCTGTGAATAGTTCTGAAGTGCTGCAAAGCCTAGAATGGAGTGAAGTTGCGCCAATTGAATTCATATACTTCTTTGGAAGGTCAGCCGCTTCGATCATTTCTTTCACAGACTATTTTTGAATGTGTAGCGGGCTCTGTAAACATCCTACTCGCTTGTTTTCAAGTGTGCAAATATTTGTTTAGTCTTAACCTGGTTTTTGTCAGCTGTGATATTAAAATTTGGCACAATTCTTAGTTGTTATTTTTGCATTGCTTATTTCAGCGCCGTGAATATTGATTGCCGTGTCTACGACAACTGTCTGTGTCTCCATCGAGTTATAGAAACACAATTTTTAACCAATCAGCGCACGTATTTTCTTTGTGCTATTTTCTAATTAAAAATAATAGAAAAAAGAAATAAAATGGATATTTAGCTTTCACTTTGAAATAAGTAAGAAACAAAAAGTATCCCGTTTTTACTTATTTTTTTTGTTATAACGCTTATTGTCCGGCGTGGAGATACTGGGAAAAAATTGTGGCCGAGGCAATGAGTTACTGGGTGACAAAGCACTACAGCTGTGTATTACGTCGCCGAAGGGGAGGTGGAAGGGTAGAAAATTCGCCGGACTTCCCGGCTTGCGTATCTCTTTCAAAATGCGGTTGTTCACGTGCTGATTAAGCATTACACAACGCAACTATATATCTATAAACAAACAGGATTATGTAATCCACGCACTTCTAAATTCCTCGCCATAATTAAGAATGAGACTAGCGAGTTAAATTTCGGCACTTTTTTGGTAACCTGTTCCAACGCCTTTTTTCTAGTTGCCGTTCTTTGCGCTGATCTCGTTTTTCGTGCTGCTTCCAAACTTACTGAACGCCTGAAACTGGCTATACTTTCGGATACAATCCAGCGACATTTACAGAGGAGCAACTGCAGTATTTTTCTTGGCATTTAAACCTACCGTTTGGCCCTGTGACGACTTTCTTTTGGCTATCAATAGCTTTGCACTCATGTCCATCAATTCCACAAACACCAACGCAGAAACCAACATCGTGACGGCGACTGTACGTCGTTCCATTAAAGAAGGTTTTGTAGAGAGACAGGCGACGGCAGGCACTGGATGTATGCTGGTAGCCACACTTTTGAATGACAGACTTGTAATTTGTATCACCTTTCAGTTGATAACTCTTGCTTACCATCTCCGTCGGAATGCAGGAATAACCTTTGGTATTTTCCTGCGATTAAAATGTTTGGAAAAGGTCGACTTTGGAAGCCATGATTGCAGTGTATTTAGACTTCTTGCAAGGGGAGCCAGTTAAAACATCGATTAAGCTTATGCTTGAGTACAGTTTCAACTTTGCTTAATCAGGTTGAATAACATGCGAGACAAGCCTGACCATGAATGAGAAAACCCGCTTTAAGGACGTTCGCGCGAAAATTTTCTACTCGATAGATTTCTTTAATTTTTTTGCTGCGGTCAGATGATAAGTTACTTGTGTCAGAAATACAAAAAAAAGTTGGGGTCACCGAATTCGTTTCATAAAAAAAGCGTGTGGAAAACTACCCTGATTTCGAAAAATTGGCGAACGTAATTCAGCATGGTTTACAGGGTTTATAGATAAAAATATCGAAGTTGAGTGAACGGAGGATAACGATATTAGTCACATTTTGTAGAAATGCGTCTGTTGCGTAAATAATTCCTAGTTTTGCCATCTTTTTTTGGAAAACTTAACCCAGGTAAAACACATTTGAAACTGTCGTACGGCAAAAAGGAAAGCTCAAAAAGTTGAATTCAAACCGTCAGTTTTTATACCTAATCGTCCCTTTTTGGTACGCTTCGGCTGCATATCAGGCGAGTTTGGTCGAGTCATGGTTCGTATTTTGGCGAGACGCAGTCGAGCCAAAATACCCATGGCGAGACCAAACGAGCCTGATATGCAGCCGAAGCGTACCAAAAAGGTACGATTAGGTATTTACCGTACCCAAATTCAGCAAAAAATCCGGTTATATTTATCGCTCTGTTGAAGCCATGCTTGCAAGGTACGTACTGTAAATTGTGATGACTTGGTCTTCGACACTTTTACCAAGTTCCTTTTCTGCCTTTTCCACTCGTTTGTTTAGAGTTTCATTCTCTACATTTTCAAAATTAAAATTTAGCGAAAAACTTGGAAATTCCGACTCCAATTTTTTCACTCTGAATGTCTCAGTACTCGTCGGCAAACATCGCGCAATTGGCGAGCGCGCTCAAGTTTAGTTTTGGCGGGAAAGTTTTTCTCTTTTTACGACCGCTTAACACCTCTAAATTTAAATTACGAAGTTCTGTTCTATTGGTAAAACGTCTTTTCAATTCATCACACAGTAACACTACTTTACTTCAAAGTGACCGTGATATGGGGGCATATCAGGTCAGTGACTTGATATCGTAGGATATCAGGACAGTAGATCGCGCTTCTGATTGGCTACTTGCGAATTTGGGTACGGTAAGACAAAAAATCAAACTTCCACTCGATAGTTTTTTTTTTCATTTTCTCGCAAAACGTAGATATTAATTAACAAAAGTGATCCGTTAAGAAAAATGTAGGGGTCACCGACCATTTAAGAGAGCAAATTGCAAGCGAAGCTAGTGGAACTAGGCTTTTATAGATTGTGCTAGCATAATTTTTGGCATAATTGGAGCTAAAAAGCATAATTTGTGAAACGAGCACTGCCA
The DNA here is from genome assembly GCF_052425735.1 of Oculina patagonica. NCBI lineage: Eukaryota > Metazoa > Cnidaria > Anthozoa > Scleractinia > Oculinidae > Oculina > Oculina patagonica. Next base: position 16,262,820 of record NC_135771.1, read on the forward strand.
CGGCATAATTAGCAATTTTTAGCACTTTTTGGAGCATAAATTCATAAAATGTAGTAAATATGGTGTACTTTCTACAGAAATAAATGAAATTTAGGTAGTTTGTTCTTGCAATGCGTGTTTTAGCTATACAATTGTGATTGTTAAGTCGTTGGAGGCATTTTACAAACGGTTTAGAGATGCGATCAGCTAATTTGGACAGCTGACGGCCGTGATAAACTGCCATAAACACAAATAAATTTACAACAACAGTTTATTTAAAAAATATCATAATTTGGTGTCGTTATTGCGCACCTCTATGTATAGAATCTACGTCATTTTGTGAGCATAATTTCGGAAATCAGAAGCATAATTTGGGAATTCTGGCATAATTTTTGCATAATTTGGCAAAATTTTGAGCACTGCTAGTAGCATAATATGCCACTTTTAGGAGCACAATCTATAAAAGCCTAAGTGGAACAGCAACTCACCCTATATGTTCTTAGAAATTTTACTCAGCGCGCGCGCTCAAAGTATGGCGTGGCATGGCGTTGCGACATGAATTACGTGCGCAGTAGGGATGCGCATGAACAATTAGCGCGAACGTCCTTAAAGCAATCAAGATTATTTTCGAAATACATTAGAAAACCCTCTCTTATTTTAGCCATAATAGTAGGACACGAATCGGGAGGAAAAATTCAGACAAATTACTAAAAAAATACTTTAAAAGTCAACCAGCTAATTTGTCATAATTCACAGATATTTAAGCTTTAACTCTCTAAAAACGATAAGCCTGGCATACCTCAGTGGGAACATTGTTCTTGTGGCAAATTTCCTCGCAGCGTCCGACGTCTTCTGTAACATGCCAGTAAGTGATGTCTAAACAAAGAGATAAAAAAGGTAAACGACAGAAGCTGTTATTTAATGTATTATCAACTCTATTGCACGCCACTGAGGATGCAAGAACTAAAACTCCCAACATTTAAATTCTACCATGCTGTATTGTGTAAACTTTTCACCGATTCGATCAAAAAGGTTAACTTCATGTGGATAAAACTGACCCTAGTCCCTCAAGAGAGTAAAAAAAGAAGAAAAAACAAAGCGTTATACGTGTACACGTTTTTTAAATTCACGTGGCGCAGTGCTATACGCGCACATTGCCCAGGGGCCTCGTTCCGTGCTTTGACTCGTTTACTTCCTGATTGGATCGCGCAATCCAGAGCAAGGAACGTAAACTTAAATTGAAACTTATTTCTTGATAGTGTTTTATCGTTAGTGTAAGACTAAAGTATCAGTTCCAATGCAGTATTTGTACTGTAGGTATATGTGAAAGAGGTACCATTTTCCATGGAAGGTATAAAAAAGGCAACCCACCCCACGAGGGGTCAGCTTAACGGTTCTCTTTTCTCTCGGGCTATACCGGTATTCCAAAGGACAGATACTTCTGAAGCCTTTCGAGCCATCAATTTAAAGACAAAATTCATTGTTACTACTGTAAAGAGCAAATGCCGGTTGTAAATTGTTGTTTTCCCTCATCAATCTTTCTTCATTTCAGCTACACGTGCAGACTACCGGCACGTGGAGTTTTAGTTATTATGGGGTTCAGAGGTCAACACCGCAGCTAGAAAGCCGGTTTAGATTTACACTGGTTCTTCGTCAGTTCTATGTCTAAATCGATTTTTGTGCATTTCGTAGGAGAAAGGTAATATTTCTCCTGACACATCTTTTACATTAGGGTTCCAAAGGACTAATACTTGACATACTTCGAAAGGCGGCCGTGGATAAGCCATCATTTTTAAAAGACGATAAAAGGTAACACAAGCTCAAAGTATTTAGTACAAATGCGCAAATTGCAATGAGTTTTCTGTAAATAATTTCTATCTGTCGTGAATCTTGAACTCGCACAAGCTGTAAGCAATATTAATATCGAAATGTAATTCTAGCTTTCGGTGGAAATTCGTCACCTCTTTGGTGTTCAGGTTCACTGCCTTTCAGGAAGCATAAAATTAGAAATGCCAAGGCATAAATTTAAGAGAGAGACCGAGAAAGGCTGATTCGTCAATTCGTCAGTGCCACTTACAGTCACACGGCAGTCATTCTTAGTTCTTGTGTTACTTTTTTATAATTTTAACTTGAGCTTAGCTATAAAATTCCCAGTGTAGGGTGTTTGGCGAAAAAATCTTGAGTAGTCGGCAAGTCAGTAGCCTAGAAATTCAATGCTTAGTTCAGCTTCGTTCCAAGCCTCCATTTGTAATATTTACAGCCGAATTGAGGCTGATACATTGCTTGTTTTTTTTTTTTTCAGCCTTATGTGCCTCTTAGGCGCGACGAGCATTATATATACAATATATTGCCTGTTTTTAAAATTCGGTTGCCTGCTTAATTGTCTCATATTTTCGTATATTTTGTTTTAAAGGTAGGCTCTTCTGTAAGGCTTCCGTGTCCCTACTGCTATAAGACCTATAAGCCGAGCAACTAAGAAACTTCCAGTCCGGCAAGATGTCATGTGCTGGTGCTTTCTGATCCCTCAGCCTTGTCGCTCTGGGAACACGAAGTTGTAGTCCGGAGAAATTGATGGTAGCGATATTATCATCAATATATTGAAGGTAATCAATGTATGTTTAGACACGTTGTAGCTAGAAGCACGGAACAAAAGTGAAACTGAAAAAGGAATAAACTGCCTGTGCAGCTATTTCTACCAAATTATTCCAATATACCTTTTAAGAGGACCATGTGATCAAGCGACATATGTTAAGCGAAAAAATGAGATTGCTTCCAAAATACCTGACTTAGCTGCTTTGAGCTGTACGCACAAAATGGCCGGGTTATCACTATCCCTTTTGATGAAGTGGAACACCAGTTTCTCACAAAACCTCCTACCTTATGTTAAAGAAGTCAAAAATTTGCATATGTTTTTCGACTTTGACAGTTTGAATATAAGCTGTGTTTGCGTTCTGATCCACGGAGTAACGTCGAGCGAAACGACCTTGACTTCTAAACTTTTCACGTAGCCGATAAAGCCCTGATTGCAATTTTCTTTCCCGTGCGAGCGAAACGCTTATAGATGTTTAAAGACAGCCGAGAACAAATACAATATTTTCTAGTAATCGAACCAGTCGACCAAAGTAATTTGATTCCTGGTAAAAACATATCTTATTTAAGATGTTTAGTGTTCGAACCAAGGTATCTAATAAGGGGTACCCAAAAGCAGTTTTAAGTTCGGAATTAACTGGTATTATGATAAAATCCACTCTTACAATCAAAGGTTACTGATTTCCTATTAGGCGTTTTACAGTATTTTCGATAAGTCAAAAGCAATCAGGCGCTCGGTTAATCTCATGATCAATCTCAAGCTGAGAATTTTTGGAGCGAATTATTCATTGACTTAGTCCCTGTTTGAAATGGCAAGGCTGTTTTTGAAAGCATTGACGATTTTCCCAGTTGAACGATATGAAATGTTGATCGTATCAACTTTTGGAATCAAGCCGAATGTGTCATTTTTAAGAACGTGTACGAATAAAGGTTCTTAAAGTCATTAACAATTCACAAAGGACGGTGGTTTGGAAATCTGATCTTTATAATCAGCATATATTTTTACGATTTCATTTCTTCGTTTTCTCCGTAGTTTAAGTTTCGATTGAGATGATATATCAAACACTTGAGAGAGTGTTTCATCAAATTTCCAAACACCTCGAAGTTTGTCAAAAATACTCCGTTGTGCGTCGTTTTCAACTCCCTTTTTGATGTTTGGAAATGTGTGAAACACTCTCTCTCTCGTGTGTGTGATATATTACTTTACAATTTACAAAATCACGCGGGTACCTTTAAATCAGTAAGCTAGATTTCACCATAAATCAGTTGGCTATTTGTGAAGATATGAATATGAACCAAACTGGCAAACGTCATGATTGCTTACGTATAGCAGACTAGATAAGGCATTAACTTCTGGACTTCATATATTTGACACGTATGCAACTTGAGTCGACGCACGTGTTTAAAATAAAGTTTAAAGTTTTGATTTCATCTTTGATGATATTTATGTTGCATGGACCATCAAAGTTGCATGTCTATAAGTTAGATGGCATGGACGAATTGGCCTGTTATAAACTTAAATGCAGCTTTAAAATGAGATTGGATAGCGTGTTTTTATGCACGCTATAATAATCCTAAGAGTAAGATATGTTCTAATATATGACGACATTTCTTACAGTATATTTCGAATGGAAAACAATAAAACATGTGGAGAAGCATGCTGTAAATTTGCTCACCAAATGATAGCTGAAATCGAGTTGTCCGTCTTTGACACTAAATGTTAGTCTAGATCTAGACAGTATACGATTGAACGTACCGATGGTAAACAAGTTGTAAACATGTTGTAAATAGACGTAAGTTCTGTCGAATTCGAATGACTGATGGCATAAACACATTGTTCCACCTGCTGTACTTTGTTGTGGTGGGATTACATATAAAACTTTCGGAATGAGGGGAATGACAATGAGTTGTCTCACTAAAAATCGGGATATTCAATTCTCACTTACAACTCTGATTACGGTTTGCGCAATGACATGTAGAAAGGCAGTGACATGTATTACTACACTTGCAAAACTGCGATATCTCGAGACATCAGTGCTCTCTGAATCGAATGCTGCCTGAAAAGGTTCTTCTGAGATAATGCGATCGCAAATAATAGGTTTTTGTGTTAGTTTCTATCGAGTTAAATGTTTTATCCGGAACTAGTTGCGATCGATGGCCTCCTAATTATACCCTGTGCAGGTCTGTAAATTTAGCGACTCAGATCGGGCAAATTTTAATGAATCTTGGTAAACTATAAATTGCCAGATAATTATTTGTATAAAAATAAAGAAAACATTAAGTTTATTTTTGCATTTTTCTCATGAAAAAGGAGAGAATTGGTAAACAGTTTTTCAAATTGCACTTGACAAATATCGCATTGAAATTCCTGGCATAGAACATCCTGAGACTGACATTGAACTAAAATCGTATTTATCAACATTTTGGCTCCTCGAACTGCAGTATTTTTACAAGTTAATTAACCAAGTTAACTTTTATCTTGCTATATTTTGAGTTTCTTTGTATCAGGATTCGCAAGGAAAGGCGACTGAAAGTTGGTTCGATCAAACGAGTTTCCATGTTTGTCAGTTGTATTACCTCGGTTTTCAGGTTAAGCACATGTTTAAGCAGGCCGTTGTTAAAGGCATAGTAAGAATGCCTCAACAATAACGGATGCTTGATTATTTTGATTCTTGACTATTTAAGGGGTTACCATGTAGTCATGCATCCATGCATGCCGTGCTATCGTTTGCTTCATTTAGCGAAGTCGCAAGGTTCTACGCAGTAAGAAACTGCGCAGTACACATGTAATATTATTACTGCGCTTTCTTTGTTGAAGAATATACCTTTTAGGATTGTTGTTTTGTCGGAAATGTTAGATAGAATGATATCGCGAGGTCATGGCCGTCGGAAAGGACTCGTTGTTTTATGAGTGTGTACAGTGCATGCATGTAAGCAAAAAGGCAAAATTTATCACCCCATGCCAGCAGAGCCAAGGAATGGGCTCAACAGTTAAAACCTTCACTCTTCGACTATCGAGTTAAATGCTTTGTCCGGAACTAGTTGCGATCGATGGCCTCCTCATTATACCTATGTAGGTCTGTAAATTCAGTGACTTAGCTCGGGCAAATTTTAATGAATCTTGATAAACTAGAAATTGCAAGCTAATTATTTGTATGGAATTGAAGATGAAGTTGAGTTTATTTTTGCATTTTTCTTATTAAAAAGGGGAGTATTGGTTATCAGTTTTTTTTTTAAATTGCACTTAACAAATATCGCATTGAAACTTCTGGCACAAAAAATCCTCTGACATTGAAAAAAAGATCGTATTTATCAACATTTTGGGCTCCTCAAACTGCATTATTTTTACAATTTATTTATCCATTTTTTTTTTTCTTTTTTTCATTTTTTTTTTTTTTTCAAGGGTTTTTTTTTTTTTTGTTATGCATGCATGCTATCCTTTGCTTCATTTAGCGAAGTTAGCAAAAGATGTGAGGTTCAGGGGTTCTTTTGTAATCTTTTTTAAACAGTAATATTACTACTCCTTATTACTGCGCTTTCTTTGTTGAAGAATATTCTTTTTAGGATTCTTGTTTTGTCGGAAATGTTTTGTTTCTGTCTCAGATAGAATGACATCGCGAGGTCATGGTCGTCGGGAAGGAATCGTTGTTTCATGAGTGTGTATAGTGCATGTCAGCAGAAAAGCAAAATTTGTCACCCCAGCGGAGTCAAGAAATGGCTAAACAGTTTAAAAATTCACAACTCCCTTTTACTAGTAAATTGGACGATTTAGAACCAGTTTTGAAGCGAAAGACGTTTCGATCTGTGCCACCCTAAGTCATGAAATCCTCTATTAATTGCATTGCCAAAGTACAATATGAAGGCCAGTTTGGCCAGAAGTGGTTCATTTATGCACGACAATTGCAACCATCACTGGAAGGAGTAAAAGTATGTATCTGACAGTTTAATCTCGTAGGGGATCTCTAAAGTTCCCTGAATGTGGTTTGCCTTTCAATGAGATAGGAGAAACGTGGATGCGGATAACCGTAAAAATGTAAAATGATCTTGCAAAGTTACAAAGATTATGTTTGCGTTCCGGGTTTAGCCATGTTTATACTTGATTGGGAAAGCAACTTGTAGATATAAAAGGCTTTCGGCATATTTTATAAATATAAGCTAAGGAGTAGCTTTATTGAACTAAAAAAACTGAGACATTTGAAATTAAAGGCTTTGCTCACCATTATTTATATCTGCGAAAGTAGCTAAGAGTGTTACACGCCATCTGTAAGCATTGGGTAGTACATATCAAGGTTGACTCTACATACGCTATGATAATTAACAATGAAATCCCAAGATGTAAAATCGATTAATTTCAGTTTTGTCGACTGTCAGGTCATCCCAGTAGTAGCTAGGAATAGCTTAAGCCGTTCTCGCCTCCCCTTGCACCGCATAAGTCTCTTTTTCTTTCCCTTTATTTCACTGAGACATTATGCTCTTTACTTTATTATGTGTCTCGGATAGAATAAGAAAGAGGAGGGCATTAAAAAAGTTGGCGTTTGCGATGTAAAACGTTTGTACGAAAATTGAATGTATTCCTGAAGAGCTTTGTATTTGTTTTATGAGTTATTGCAAAAGAAGTTCCAACAAGTCGAAGGAAGCAAAACTGCTAAAACTGCTATGAGTGAAGCCAAAAGTACGTATTGTAAATCTCACATGAGAATTTAATGGCATGGGAAATTAAGTCTATTATCTACTTTTATTATTTTGCAGAATAATCCATGACCGACGCAGCTACAGATTCAAAGGCGATGGTAGACCGGACTAACAAACTCGTTTAACAGGCGATGGTAGACCGAAGGGCCAAACTCGTTTAACAGGCGATGGTAGACCGAAGTGCCAAACTCGTTAACTAGGAAATGTATCCACGAACTCAGTGACATGTCGTGTTGCTCCTCGAGGTTCAAGACTAATGCGATTCGAAGATACTCGCTAAAAGACTTTCCTACACCAGTCAAGACAAAAGAGAAGAAACTGTTTGCGACTACGGACGATTTCAGTAGGCAAATCGTAACAATCGCAGTCCAATTGAACTTAAACTACAAGCTTGCAATGAGCCTTCGATCTGTCTCAGATCCGAGCATACGTACGCTACGCTACAATTTAAGATATCTTGCCTACGTGAAAGCATTAACCTTGTATTTCAAGACCACGAACGTACCTTTGTTTCCATATAATAACCGTGAATCACATTAAAACCCTCTTAAAAATAATTAATTCGTTGTTGTATTATTGAGAATTGCTTGTATTGGAGCAAGTAGTTCTTCTGATGTAGTAAGGTGCAAAGACTGCTTGTCTCCAGTGAATGCATGTAAGCTCATTTTGCCCCTGTCAGTGTTTTAACCATAAATGAACGCAAGATGAAGCAGCTTTGCTAGCAAAGAGCGATGGGTGCGCAACCTTCCTGATCACATTTATTTATACTGCGTCATGTCTGCATAAGTAATAAATCATTATTCAAAGGATGAAACAGCCATCCAGTTAGCTCAGCCACGTAGGGCCAGCTGTGGTACCACAGTTTGAAACGTGGTTTAGAGAGATTTACCCTGATTTGGCTTTTAGTTTATCGATACGTTACAATACGGATAAAAGATCAATGTAACGTCTTCCCGCGCGCGCTTACCCCCTTTTTTTTCTAGCTTACTCTTCGCGAAATAAATATCTCTCTAAGGGGTCTGTCACTGTGCCCCTGACGAGAATGGCAGACTTTCTGAGCTTTCATGACAATCTACTCCGATCCAGGAAAACTTATTAGTGAGCTCACTATTATAATTTCTTCAATATAACTAACAATGGTAATTTACCTAAGCGATAAAATTAAATGGGGACAACAGATCACTACTAAGTAAATCAGCATAGCCACTCATTGCGTCGGTTACTTGCACAAACATAACTATTAGGACTTTTTTCTTTACCATCTAGTCAGTAAACCCTCTAGTCAGTCAGTCTTATGGATGGTTTTCTGCACTTTCGACCTTCGTCTGCTCAGTCTGTTTGTTCAGACCTTTCACGTGCTTATGCACATGTTTGGCTGTTCACTCGGCAGTTCATTCGAATCGTTGTTTCTGCAGTCTTCATATCCGTTACTTACATGAACAGTAAAAGCCGAAATATTAAAACCTATAGAGTTCCGAAACTTTTTGGTCTTAATATCATAAATGGCATGCCACAGCGTTGGAACTATTCCTTCGCTTAGGAAAATCAAAATAACAAAATGAAATTTTATTACCATCAATAATGTTAACAATAATTTAATAATTACAAGACTAGATGTTACCGAGGGCGCTGAGAAAGTGTTCTTCTATAGGAATTCCCTTTATGCAGTGTTTCAGATCAGATAACGAGATGACAACTTCAAATTGCTCCAATGCTTCCCAATTTTTGCAGAGAAAAGTGAGTCCGTGCCGCGTTGCAGGGCCCAATAAGGCTTCTTTGCCAACATATTGAGAGTTCAGGTTCGTGGAATGGCGGACGGGTCGGAAAGACAGTAGGAGTTACATACATGGTAAAATAAGCAAAAATAATCTAATGCTCTTGAATGCAGCAGTGTAACAACAAAATGCGTATTTTAACTCTAAATATAACTTGCTAAATTAAATGCCCTTTCCTTGCAATCAAGGTAGCTAACAGATAGCACTTTAAGTATTATACTCTGAGATCTTGCAATGACTGTGATTGTGATTTCTTAACTGGTTCGTAATATTTTGTTTGTCTCCAACGAAATCGGTATTCTGTTACAACAAGTCCACGCATGCAGTAAAGAAATCGAGTCAGAGCTAAGTAAGACATTTACCAATTCCGATAGATTTGTTGTTAGCTACTCTGGTGCACCGACAAGTGGTCTTTTCCCCTATGAAAGAAAAAATATGCATCTTGGTTTTTTAGAGCAGTAAGAATTATTCTACATTTCATTATACAGTACTGCTTAAGCCTGGTTTTCACTAGCGACGCAAGCACAAGCTCAAGGATAACAGCTCTTATTTTACCGTGAAAACGGCTTCGACTCAAGCAAAAGCATTAAAGCGCATTACATTTTGATGTTTGTGCTTGTGCTTGCGGCAAGCAAAATTTCTCCTTTTTGCGTGATTGCGCTTGTGCTTGCGTCGCTAGTATTGTCTTCTCATTAATAAAGAACAATTCTCAGCAACCGTTACAACAAATATATCAGATCGTTATTTTACTAGAAGCTGTCTCTGCGATTATTCGTGTAATGGCCAGTTAAACTAATTTAAAGCCGCTATCTATACTCACCGGGATACATTTTTAAAAAATTACCAGCAATTGTGCCTTGAATGTACACAATGACCAGAAAAAGAACAATGTGCGATTTTCCAGTGACCATTTTTAACAATCAGCAGGGAAGGATCTGCAATTGTACCAGCTTCTGAGAGTGTTAAGCGAAATGGGTTGAAAACAGTGTAGGCCGCGCCTTTGTAGACTTTAGACGTCTGTCACGTGCACCGCCCAACAAAGAAAGAGCCAATCACAAGACAATACGTCTGAATTTTTATGACAGAAACTCCTTACCACGACTCTTTGCGAATATAGATAAAAGCTGTAGTAAATCGTGCAGTAAATTGGTCCTCATAAGAACTTTTTTAAGGCTTAAGTACTTTCACAATAGAAACTCATGTCAGTGAAAGAAGACTGGATTTCGTTAGTCTGTAATCACTGAGAAGTTTTCTTATCTTGTTATTTGTTTCAAATTACATCTCGCTTTGTTCATCCTTTTACGTTCTCACTGTTTCTTTAAAGATGAACCACTAATGCAGGGTTTTATACTTTAAGTATGTTTTGACGTTCTTCGGAATCGAATCGCGCTTGCGCAGGTTTTTTCATCGGGTTTACTCAACATGACACTATAAACTTTTTGTTTGGTACACGTGGCTCTTGCGCATCCACGAAAAGAGTTTTTTTTTAAATAAAATTATCAATATATATAACTCTTTATTGATTTAAACTGAACGTTAATCCCAATGTATAAATCCTATTTTCAATCCACAGCCTTGAGAACTGTAAGTGGAGTCTTGCGTTTTCCATTCATAATAATATAAAAAGTGTGAGCATGAACACGACTCCCGCTTGTCGCTAAACAAATGTAAGCCTTCATACTGTTTAACGGAAGATTTCACGCACTCTAGAGCTATTTCAGTTATAATCTTAATGCCAACGTGTTTGTTAGCTCTGTGGCGCGCTGACACTTTTATTTGTCGCAATATAGAAGATATATGCATAGTCGTTAGATACTTGCAGTTTAATTTATTGCTAAAAGTAAGTGTTTAATAATAAAAGCAGTTTCTACGCATTTGGAATAACGAGCTTGTGTCCTTAAAGTAAATTCCAATTTCACTACATTGACATCCTATCAACTATATATAGCAACCGAGATGGAGTAAGGCCAACTTTAGCCGTTAAAAGGCTTTCTTTTTGTTTTAGAATTATCCAAAAAACTTAAGCATCACATCCTTTCTTAACACCATAAGCTGTCACCCCGAATGTAAGCCCCCCCCCCCCCCCACCGGAAAATAAGCCCGGCCAAAAGTCCTTTTAACAAATGTAAGCCTAGGACTTATTGCAGTGGAACTTCGATATAACGAAGGGCCAAGGGACTGACAAAATATGTTTGCTATAACAAGGTTGCGTTATATCGGGGATTTTTTTTTCACACTTTGCTAAAATTAAAAGAGGTTCGTTAAATCGAGGTATCGCTGTATTAAAAATTTGTGTTGTACTATGTAGCGCGTGCAATGCTACACGTCTTCTTTCAGAAGTTGGTAGATAGAAAAACGTGACCTATTCAACTAAAAACGTGAGCTAAAAGTTGCATAACAACTGTGGTAAAGTTCATCAGCTCTGCTATTGTTTAATGTGCCCTGGTTGGACGACCAAGGTTGTTTTGATTCATTTCAAAATAACAAACCACATGCGACGCTCCGGTTATAACTGTTAGTGTTTCTTCCTGTACCATTACTCATATTGTTGACTGCCAGCTATTTTCCGGGTATTTTTTTGAGGTTTGACGAATAGGAAGAGCTCAAATATTCCAGAAAATTAGCACAGATTATTCTTCTTACGTAATTTGAACACCTTAGAAACAGCGCTATCACAGTGAGAGTCCCAAGGCTAGATTTGATAAAATTTGTTTTGTCTCTCCAGATGAAGATAAGGGCGTCCGATAACTTTCAAAACAACAAGAACAATCAACTATTTGAAAAGCTTCGCAATGAATTTCTGTTTTTTTTTTTGCCGAAATAAGAAGAGCTAATTAAACTTGCTGTATGAAAATTAAGATTGTTGGAGCGTTTTTTTTTTTTCATTCGCGGAATTTAAAGTATGGTGAGCTGTCGATATTATATCTTCAACCTTTTGGTAAACAAAAAAAAAAAACAAGGCAAAAGCAGAATCGTCAGCTGAAACGGTTTCTTTTGTTTAATTTTTGGCCTATTCTTCACATTTCTAAACAGTTTTGAAGTTGATCTAATTCGACCTGGATAGAGGACATGAAAACCAGTTAGAGCTGATGTGGCTTCCTCTCTAGCAATTTTTATATGAAGCAAGGTTTTCAGTCCCGTGATGAACCTATAACATTCGCCATCAGCGACACTATGTCGTGTTTACAGCAACTAAAATGTTTTTTTTTTATTTTTTTTTTATCAGCGACTAAACTCATTTCTTAGCCTAAGCCTGTAAACACGCAAATATCTCGCTTTTTATTTTGTGGCCCCTAAACTCATAAAAAAGAATAAACCGATGGTGCGAAAATACAGAAGCTTCTCTTTTATAAGCGAGTACATTGTTCAGCTTGCATGCCAAAGTTCTTTTTTTAATGGAGCTTTAACCATAAATTGTGTGAGCCAAAATAAACACCACGAATAAACTCAGGTCATAAGGCATTTCATCTTCAGTTATCGAAACCTTGGTAAACACTTGAGCATAAAAAGTTTCTGTATTTTTTTTTCATTCATTCTTGAATCATACGAATTCCTGACTCCTTTTTGCACGTGTAAATATGTTTACGAGACCAGTAGTCAAGTGCTTTATTGACTGACGACCATCAAAAGGAAAGAAATCTTCAGTACGTGCAATTAAACTAAATGGGGGGGGGGGGGGGGGGTGGGAGGGAAGGGCAATATTAACCTCTATGAGTTTGCGTGCCGCAAGACATTGCCGAATTGTTGGCGTTATGTGTAAGCTTTGCCCACAAAGCTTAACTGTGACGCGGTAAACCCGTTTCTGTTTAATTTAATAATTGTATTCATTTTAGAAAATGGAAATTGCTCGCGACTTATTAATCGGGGGGGCAAGACCGATTCGTGTTTACCCTTTGGTATCCGTGGCGAAAACTAAATGGGTGGTCTATCTTCTGAGGCTTTAGCCACGTCAGCCTGAAACTTTGGCAAAGACATACGTTTGGAAATTTTGTTCAATTTATGTTGATAACGTATGCAAATTGGATCACGTGGCTTTTTGCGGCCAATGATTTCCAGAATTTCTTTGAGTAAAATGGCACCAGTTCAAAACATCAGTCTTGTAACTAGGCAAGTACTTAGGAAAGCAACAATAGAACTGCGCCCAGACTTTGTTAAATATGTTAATAATTTCGAGAATAAACGGTATTTTGTACTGGTACCCAGTACTCCAGAAATAGTCTTTTTATATTTCAGACCGTTATTTTGAATTTTGTCACAAGGTCCGGGCACAAAAGTGATGTACTTAATAGCCTTAAGCCCATAAAGTTTACAGCAGCATACAGAAGCTTATATAAAGTGGTGCAATTTTCTTTAAATGAATTGGAAGCTAAAAATAGCCCTGACGGGTCATGTGATCTAATTTGCAGAAGTCACCCACATAAACTTTGGCAAAATTTGCAAACTTATTACTTTGCCAAAGTTTTACATTGTTATGGCTAAAGGCTTAGAAGATTGACCACCTCTTAGTTTTAGGTGAAATGATGGGAGGCCCATGCCTTAATTTTCTTGAGTGCTACAAAACCGCTACGGGTGACGAATATCGCAATCGGTTTCATTTCAGTTTTGACAGTAAATCATTGCAGGCACACTCGGTTGACTTTTGGGCTAATCGGCAATTAGGCCCTGTTCTTTGCTGCGGCAGGAGGACAGAGAAAAAAGTTTAAGGGTAAAGTACCAATATTCACCTTTGTGAAACTGGAATCGTTGTGAAGAAGTTGAAGCCATTTTTGTAAATAAAAAAGGTAACGTGATTCATGACACGCAATGTTTTGTCGCAAACTACACGGTTTGCTGCTTTCTACAAATAGCCGTGTGATCTGCCGATACAGTTTTTGAGCCGGACTTTAAAACTGTTAGTTTAGCAAGAACTGTGTCGATTTTCATTCCTGCACAGTTGGCCGTCGAAGTCGCCTGTCGCAAAGAGTAGAATGTTTGCACAGTATGTATGTTTTAGAAATATTTAAGATTTGGTTAGTAAGACACTTCTCAAGACCTTAGCAAAACATTGGCAATGTACAGTATTGGTACGAACTTGAATGGACTTTTTGACAAGATCGGTAACAAAACGCTTTTTCATTCACCTGCTTGAAGTACTTATAGACGTAAAATTATTGACTTAATCAAATTATATTCTGCACGAAATATTTATATCCTTTTGTCTCGAAACTTTTGGACATTACCGTACCCAAATTCGCAAGTAGCCAATCAGAAGCGCGATCTACTGTCCTGATATCCTACGATATCAAGTCACTGACCTGATATGCCACCATATCATGGTCACTTTGAAGTAAAGTAGTGTTACTGTACGATGAATTGAAATGAGGTTTTACCAATAAAACAGAAACTAGTATTTTTAATTATCTGGTGTTTACCGGTGGTAAAATGAGAAAAACTTTCCCGCCAAAACTAAACTTGAGCGCGCTCGCCAATTGCGCGATGTTTGCCGACGAGTACTGAAACATTCACACTGAAACAATGGAGTCGGAGTTTCCAAATTTTTTCGCTAAATTTGGATTTTGAAAATTTAGGGAATGAAACTCCAAACAAACGAGTAAAAAAATGTAAGAAGAGGACTTGATAAAAGTGTTGAAGACCAAAAAAGTATCAATACAAGCAGGTCAACACATTTTGTACTACGTGTCTGGCAAGCATGGCTTCAACAGATCGAATAATATCACCGGATTTTTGGCTGAATTTGGGTACGGTAAATACCTAACAGTACCTTTTTGGTACGCTTCGGCGGCATATCAGGCTCGTTTGGTCTCACCATGGGTATTTTGGCTCGACTGCGTCTCGCCAAAATACGAACCATGGCTCGACCTAACTCGCCTGATATGCCGCCGAAGCGTACCAAAAAGGTACGATTAGGTATAAGTACTGCATAAAAGGCAGTTATAGAACTGAATCATTGATAAAGTAAATTTTAAAACTTTATTTTACCATATTTTGACGGGATTCAGGCCGCTTTTCAAAGACTGCCGGTAAAAGGCTGTATCTATCTTGTCTGCGGGCTAGAAATCTCAGCCCGGGCAAACGGGCTGAAAACCTCATGTAATCGCATTTAAATCTCAGCCGGGGCTGAAAGTGAGCTTACGAATGCGCAGTGATGGTTTTCAACGAAAGAAAATGGCTGCCCCGATTAGTTTTTAGTTTTAAAAATGTTCAATTCGGGCCTCAATTCTCCATGTTATCGCAACAAAATTCCAGCCCGACAAACCTGGCTGAAATTCGCCACGGTTTCAAAAACCGGGCTGGAAATCTCTGCCCGGCCTGTAATTCGGCCCGGAATACTTTCTTCGTGTAATCGCAAACTTCTTTTTAAGAAAATTTGTTTTGGAAGCCGAGCTGAAATCTCAGCCCGGCAAACCGGGTTAAAGTTTCAGCCCGGGCTGAAATTCGCCATGTATTTAAATCAGACACTTATTGTTCAACATGAACAAGTGCTGTGCTTTGATATAGTAGCGAGCAGACGTCGGTTCGTTATGAATTGGTCAATATACAAGCTACAGATCAATAAACAGACCCTTTGTACAGTAAAAAAAAAAAAACATTTTGGGAACAGACCGTTGTGAAATTATTTTCTATGCTGATTATAGCGGAGCTCCCGCGAGCGTAGCCCCATTCCTTAGAATTTTTGGTAAACCATCGAGCCGAAAAAATTTGGTTATGACGTCAGCGTACGAGCGAACGTTCGTACAGACTCTCGGGGAGGGAGAGGGGAGTGCCAATGCAATCCGACCAGAGGGGTAACAATTCGCTGTTTTCACCGTTCCCATAATACATCTTGTTTACCCCCCAAAATTTTTGCATAAGCATTGTTTTCAATTTCTCTTGGGATTTACAATGACGTACAATCGTCCCAAGAGAAATTGAAAACAATGCTTATGCAAAAATTTTGGGGGGTAAACAAGATGTATTATGGGATCGTGAAAAAAGCGAATGCATGCCATCCTCTTGTGATGTCAACGGTTTGATATTGGGCATCCATGTTATGGTCAATTGACAGTTAGTCAAAACAAGGTCTCCGCTGACCAGTATCACATGACCATATCGCGGGCTCAGATATAGATCTCATCAAGGATGAATGTTTTTTTTTAAGTGACCGCTGACCAAGAAACATTTTCACCATTGAATCGCGGGCGAAAGTACTTTTCTGTAGTCATTTGCTCTGGAATTCCATGTAGGGGAAAGTGAAATTGGGGAAGTGCGCTGGTTGCTGTCGGCTCGGATTAAAAAAATTAGGGTTTACCTTAGTGTAAGAACCTGTGATATTTTTCTTTTTCTTTGTTTTTGAGCTTTTGTTTTTCTGCTTTATATTGTTTCGAGGTTCTTTGTTGTCTTGGTCGCGCTTTGTTTTACGACACCGGTGAGTTTCACAGGTTCTTACACCGAGGATGAGCCAAAATTTATAAGCTTATTTTGATTTTTAATATGGCCATTCTGGTTTATACCTAAACTTTTGTGAAACGGCAAGGTCAACGGCAAAATTTTGGATATGGTTCAGAGTCAAAAGTCAGGAAACAAACTCACAGCATGCCGATTTACCAAGCGTACGCATGAGTTTACCAAGAGGACTCCGCGATTGAAAAGTACACGATAGTTTATTACAGATAAATTATTTCTGGATGTATTGCTCGTTTATCCCGGGATAGCAGCCAAAGTAAAACGGATTGTGACCGATGGAAATGGACGTTAATCTTCCAAGCTACTACTCCTTTTTTAACAGATTAGAAAAGTTTCTGCTATTTAGATTACCAGCATTCAATATAATACATCATTTTTATACGAAGCTGGGTACTAGCACTCGTTCGTGTAACCGGTATGTCATAACAAGGACGTACAGCCTCATTGAAATTAATTTTGTCTTAAACACAAGTTGTATTCAAAGCAGATGGCATCTACTGAGCATTCCTTACTACTGGTATTTCTTATCCGCGACAAATTTGTTCATCCTGTAATTAAATCACCGAAGTAGGAGGAACACAGCACTTTAAAACGTTGGAAAGAGCAAATTTCCAGTTACACTACAAGAACAAAATTTACATGTGCATTTGCAAATTTGTAAGAATGCGGTCGAGTCCAGACACAATAGGGGACATTGCTAGCTGACAGCCTTAACGAAATATAGTTTTCTCAATGACCTATGTTATTTTTTACTGAGAACTTTGCTTAGTTTTCCTTATTTTAATGAGTGAAAAAGTTTTCTGAAAGTTTTGTATTTATAATCTGATAACAGCCTTTCTGGGAATAAATTGATAATTTTATTCATATTTTTCCAGGGGTAGACAATCGATAAACCGATAATCGATAATAATCCATAGCAATCGATATCAATCTTCGTATTGTTTTATTGTGTGTGATCGCTCCTGCGAACCATCCATGGTGCCAAAAACCAATACTCCTCTAAAACAACGAAACACGTAGGTGTTTTCAACATACTAATAGTACGGATCCTGTTATCTTAAAAGCGGTTTTACCTTAATAAAACGTTGATAAAAGTGGTTATTATGGTGCGAAAGCAAAATTGGCGCCATCTTCGCGGTAGTTTTGATTACATAATTTGATACCTTCGCCTCGCATTTTGGCGGACAAACGGTACAAAAAATACCTTATTTCATAACGGTCAAACCGATCGAAATCGCGAGGTCAAAAGAGGTCAGAGCCGTGATCTAACTTTGACATTCCTTTACTACGTGCATGAGTAGTTTTTGAATAAAGAACCCATGTATACCGAAGACACTCACTTGATTGTTTGAGTCCAGTGATTTTCATTTGCAAGTCAAAACAGACCATTACGTCATAGGGCGGCATTAAATTCGCTATCTGGGAATTTTTGCATCGTGGATTTTTTGCATCATGGATGAGAAAGTTAAAGAACAAAACTGATACAAAATCATGACAAAATGCTAAATAAATGCAAAAATGTACTAATTCTGCAATTTTGCTCAAGAAAACTTTAAAATTTGAAGAATTATGACAAAAGTTGAACTTGGCTAACTGTAGATGCCAAAATGCTAAATAGTAAATGCTTAATCTACATTTAGATACGCAATTGACATATCAAAATAAATTTGTGTGAACAATGGATGAGCTGCTACTGAAATTTTTTATCATCACGGTGTAATAATTAAGCAATAGAGGACTTTTTCCGTGTTTACAGAGCCTCATCTAAACACGAGGGGGGTTGGGAGAATTCGAGACAGTTATGCAAACCCGAGACGCAGTCGAGGGTTTGCATAACTTTCGAGAATTCTCCCAACCACCCGAGTGTTTAGATGAGGCTATGTAAACACGGAAAAAGTCCTTTATTGCTTTTATAAAATATTTTTTCAAAACAATTCGGCAAATGAAGGGGATTTGATTTATTTTCCTCTCAAAACGCGCATTTGACAACACATGAACCAATCAAAATTCGTGTTCGTGTGGCAAGTAGCGCCGTGTCGAAGAAAGCGATTCCACGTAAATCTTGCAGAAAAATACGGAAAGTTTGGCAAAAACTAAAAGAAATGCTAAAAAATACGGCTCTGTAAGGAAAGAACTTCGAGATGAGGAGTTTATTTAAGCTGGAAATGAATGTCACTGTGCTTGATCGCTCTTGAAAGTGAAGTGAACTTGCCTGAATGATTTGGCAGCCCGATAACACGGTTGAAAAGTCTCATCATGCCTTGTGAAGTTTTGCAGGATAATTAGGAATCATAGCACAAGCAGCGGATCTAGCGAGGTCGGTAGCAATGTTATGCATTTATTGTACGGTAAATTGTTAAGATAGCGATCTAAACGAGTCCGGTTTCTTCCGCTGTCGTTTCCTCCGTCTTTGTAATGTGCTTCAAGCGTAGAATAAACGTCAAATTGACATCAAATTCTGCTTTGGGTTTTCTTACAAATATCTCCATTCTTGCATCTTCCCCAAGCCCATTTTGAATGAAAGAAGTTCACGACTATTATTGCCAATGTAACAGTAGAATTTTTACGCTGAGAAGATTTGACGGCAAAAAGACGGCAACCGATCGGCCGTGCAAAGTTTAAATTTAAGATTAGTTTGTAGCATATAGCTTCGTTTGCTTTGACCTATAATTTTTCTCTACTAAAGAATGTCTTATAGGGAATTTTATTGTAGTACTTAAATGCAAAAATGTATTTGAAAAATGTTTACTGCGTATTTTGTTGCATATTCTGTCGTTCGCTTGAGCTCCCTCCACGAGCTCGTCTAGCGCTCACGATCATCGAAGCAGGCAAAGCGCTCTGGTTTTTCTTCCTTTTGCTTTTTTTCCTCGGGCTAACGTAGGAAGAGAAAGCGGGAACACATATCAAAATTTGGCATTGTTTCCCACTTCTTTAATATTTATACTTGACATTACTTTACAAGTCTTTTTGGCAGGTTTATAATGTTTTTAAATTGTGCCGGGAAACACAGAAACCGTGACGTCACAACTGTGTTTACATACTCTCATCTAAACTCACATATCGAGCAATGAGAGCGCGCGTAGTATTTTAATTATTTTATAAAATCCCGTATTAAAGCCGCTGAAAAACTTCGACATTCAAACCTTCGTGCCCGTTGATTTCCCATTATGAAAATGTGAAATCAAGTTTGCATCAACCTGGACTAATAGTATCAGCCACTAAGATGTTTGGAGTCTTTTCAGGCAACCACAGTTCTTTAGAATTGTAAGGCAAAGCGTAAATATCACTGATGCAAGAGAACATTGAAGGAAAAATAGTGAAAGTTGCATATCATTAATCAGCGGCAGTTATGGGTTTTTTTTCCAATCAAGACACAATCCTCATAACAGAGCGGAGTTTTTCTTGAAATGGAAGATCTTCGATTTTTCAAAGGAATGTTTCGATATGTCAGAGAAATCAACGTCCTATTTCTAATATCAATTTCTATATTCTTAATAGCGATTTGTTTTTAATTAGCTGGCCGTTTATACATGCAGCACTCCAAATTATACCTTAAAATAATAATAAGGCACTGACAAATATTAATATCCTTGTTCGTGTAGACTGCCTGCAGTTTTCAAATTTCTCGCCATCTCGCCCCCTGCAGATTTTTTTTCTGAATTTTATGCATAAACAATCCTAATCCTATGATACGCAATCATTATCCTATGATTGCCGCAATTTTTAGTAATTTCTGTTTAATGATTGCTTAAAAGGTGCTCAGAGATCGCACGATTATATAATGTGATCTCACAATAAGTCAGTATTTTTTTATTTAACACAACGATTATTGTTCACTCTTCTTTTGCCACCATCATAATTGCAACCATAATATGAAACCATCTGGGTAAGTTAAATGATCAAAATAACAAACTTAGTTTCTCGGTGTTCGATTTTCATAGGGTTTATCCGTCTTGTGCTTTGTAAATCGACAGAAATTGGTGTTATTTTGCAACAAAAACAAATTAATTGAAAGAAAAACTGTGTGTCACAAAAGCTGTTTAAGGATCTTTAAGAAACCCGAAAGACGCAAATATAATCTTTTGGGATATCAAGGGCTAGAATGGTAGGTTTACACTCGATATGCTCTCAGGAAAAGCAGGAAAAACAGGATTGAAAGCTTTGGAACCCCAACGCCTCGAGAAAAACATCTCGAGTTGCATTATCTATGTTGCTGTGGCTGTCTATAAATGGAATTTACTTTTATTGCGACGATATCAGGTATTTAGTGCCTTTCAATCAAACATTACTCAGAATAGATTGAAATAGAAAAATATTATTGATTGACGATGCCGTGGACCGTATCTTTCAGTAACAGACAAACCGAAGTACTTGCCTCGCAAAAATCTGGTATTTATTGATTTTTTCATGTTCCCGTAAGAGATAGCATTACTTGTGAGTTGTAAATATGAACGAAGTTTTTCTTTTTTCTGATATTGGCTCGGTAATATTTTTCGTCTGGCTACAACCCTGCAGATTAATCTTTAACTTCATTTTGATTTCACAAAATTTTCTAAAAATGTTATTTTTAGGGAAACATTATTTTTTGCAACCGTTAAATGTGCAGACACATTGGAAAGAGGCAATTACCAAGATCTGTCCTCATTGCAAACATTTAATGAGCAGCTGGGTCTTGCAGCTGGGTCATGATGATTCTAACGCGAGTGAGATAAATACGACTGCTCAAAGGTGTAGCCGCTAAAACTGTAGAAAGCTATTTTTATGCAACTTGAGGCATCTTATTACCAAGGAAGTGTTACTAAAATTTGGATTTTAAGCAGCTGGTTCTTGTTTTGGTTCATGTAAATTTTAACATTATTTAGTAAATAAACCCTTTCAGGTGGTTGGTATATTGGAGGATTATGCCCGAGGCTGAAAGATTGTCGAAAAATGAACAGTTGGCCGAGAAGCGAAGCTTCGAGGGCAACTGTGAAATTTTCAGGACAATCTTTCAGCCAAGGGCATTATCCTCCAATATACCAGCAAGCCAGAAAGGGGTTTATTTATTTTATAACCCTCCGATTAATTTCTACAACGCGCTTTATCGCCAGTAAATTTATAAGAAAAAACCTGCGTAATAAACCCGGCGTAACTGTGGTTGAAACAAATGTAAGTTGATTGGTTTACGTGATTTTTTAACTCGGTGATTTCATTTAAAGTTGTTTTGTGCTGCCTACAAAATCGGGAGACGGAAATCAAATCGGACGGGTATATTCGCTGATACCCGACGTCCGATTTTGTACTACGTGCGGCGTAACTGTGGTTGAAACAAAAAATGTAAGTTGATTGGTTTACGTGAATGTTTAACTCTGTGATTTTATTTTAAGTTAGAATTGAGTATAAAGTGACTTCATTCGTTTGTTTTGTGCTGCCTACAAAATCGGGCGACGGATATCAAATCGGACGGGTATATTCGCTGATACCCGTCGTCCGATTTTGTACCACGTGATGCGTTTTGTCCAATGAGCGCGCGCAAAAATTAATGGGTGGATTATAATAAAATATATTCAACTGCTAAAAGGCGTACGTAGTCGCTAAAACTGTTAAATAAGTTATTTTTGTGCAACGTACGGCATCTTATCTCGAAGAAAGTGTCGCCGTGTGGGGAAGATCAGTTGAAAATACTGCCTCAGGCTTGATGAATAATTCAATTCAATTATATAAAATCTGAGATCCTCGCCGTTATGTAACAACTTAGATGCATTAAGCCATAAAAATGTCGGCGCGTTTAATTTATGAGAATCATTTGTCTGAAAAAAAAAAAACCTGTTCGCAATTTGCTTCTATCCGATATTTTTTTTATTGTCTGGCAGTTTTACGGCGCTCACTAATTAAAGTGAAGGGCATTAGTAAGTGACATTGAAGAAAGAGTGCGGTATTTTGTTAGTTGTACAAATAACGTTTAAGACTGTGTTTCAGAAGATACATTTCTTTCTTGTTATTTTTTGGCATCAATTCCGCTCTTAAGGTAAGATTTAAAAATTATGGACTCGTTATTTGTGGAATAGTAAGGCCCATTTTAGGAACAATAGAGTGCGGTATTGTATTAGTTTTGCATTGCGTTTAGACTACGATTAGGTAGATACATTTTTAAAGTTTCCAGTTTTATAAATTTTGGTATTGTCGCTCTTTCTACCAGAAATTAATGTGAAAGAGAATGAAATCTTCCAACCAAAACGGTTCTTGTCTTCCTCGTTACGTACTATCATTAATACTAACAAGACCGCTTCAATCTCTCTGTTGTTAATTGCTGATTTCTACATCGCTGGTGTCAGCACAAAAATGACTTATTGTATGCCAAATGACTTACTGAACAGAACCAAGACAAAAACTAATGTAATAAGTATGATGAAATCGACAAGGCAAACAAAGCAGAAATATTGACGTTGAAGATCCTAGTGAGGATATGTAAAATAATGCAAAAACAGTTCATTCAGTGAGAATTCTGATCAGTTAACGTCTCTCGTTTTGAGCATATTTATTTAGCTTAGAACCCAATAAAATATTATCCCAATTTTTTCCAGCTGAAATAAGGAAAACTCGGTCCGACTATTGCCCGTCCGAAATGAAACGTGTCCGCAATTTTGTCCGAAGTTTGTCCGAAATTAGTAAAACTCGATCCAAAAACTGATTCTCCGAAATAAAACCTGTCTGAATATTTTGGGGTTTAATGTAGAAGAGAATTTTTTTCGAATTTTGTCCAAAATTGGTATGATGCTGTTCAGAAATAAGTTGTCCGTCCAAAATATATAACCTGTCTGGATAATTTGGGTTTGAATGTTGTAACGAAATTGTTTTAGAAGTTTGTCCGAAATTTGTAAAACTTGGTCCGATTTTTATTTGTCCGAAATTTTTTGGGGTTTAATGTAGTAACCTTTTTAACCTTTAGGGTGCGGTTTTGGAAAATAAAATTTCAATCCGAATCTTTGAAAATTTTTTGTCTTTTTGTATGCTATACAATATGGCTACATGCAGCCTTTTTTCACTGATGCCCAAACATCTGCATTTTTAAAAGTTCTTATTTTAATTTCGATTTATATCAATCCAATTTTGTTAAAACTCGGTAACAACATGTATTTTTGATTGAAGAATGAGTGAAACGTTCGCAACTGTTATTTTTTAAACACTCGATTAAGCGATTTATTATTGCAACACAACTTTCTGCTCATTTATTTCCAAAATGGGGCACTTCAATGTACAGGAAACGTTATTACGTAACAGCAGAATAATAATAGGAATTTATGTCCTTTCATATTCACTGCTATCGCTGGAAAATTAAGTGGCAAGGAAATAAACAGGAGATTTGTGTCCAATGAACTTTTCATAGCGTTTTACTTTTATTAATGATACAACAATTTATTATGTCCTTAAATCTGCCGTTTTAATGTTGCTTTCAGAGAGTGACATTTACGAGTGCGATAAATACGACTGTTCAAAGGTGCAGTCGCTAAAACTTTTAATTTTTGTGCAACTAAAGGTATCTTCCCTCGAAGAAAGTGTCAAAGTTTAATGAAAATCAGTTGAAAATACTGCCTCAGGCTTAATCAAATAAGATTAAGTCCTTTGCCGTTATATCTCTTCAATGTGTGAATGACTTGCATAAGTGTGTACGCAAGTCGTTCATACAATCTCTTCAAATTTTCACACTCGTAAACGCACTTAAAAAATTACGCGTCAGCGGAAAACCATCTTTAGCCCAAACAATTTCGAACGCTTTTAATTTCGGAAAACTATCAGTATTTGCTTGAAAATAAATTACATCTCTGCAATTTGTTTCCATTCGATATTTTTAACATCCAAAAGGTTTTCCGCGCTTACTAATTAAGGTTTAGATTTGTGCACTTGTTATTGACATTTATTGAAGGGTGCGGTATTTTATTAGTTGTAGCTATTACGTTGAGACTGTGTTTAAGTAAAAACATTGGAAGTTTCTTATTTTATATTTTTGCCATTAAAAATTCATAAATTAATGTGGAAAGAGGAAGAAATATTCCAACCAAAACTGTCCTCAGTTTCCTCCGTACTCTTCCGTACTATCATAGAGCATAACGAAGTCCAATTCATTTTCACTGTTGAGCAAAGACCACTTCATCTTCGCTGTTGTTAATTGTGGCTGTCGGCACTACTATTACTACTATAAGTCAGTATTTTTTATTTAACAACAACGATTATTGTTCACTCTTCTCTTTCCGCAATCATAATTGCAGCTATAAAATGGAAACCATCTGGGCTAAGTTATATGGTCAAAATAACAATCTTAGTTTATCGACGTCCGATTGCATAGGGTTTATCCGGCTTGTGTTTTGTATATAACAGAGAAGTTGTTTTATTGTTTATTTAAAAAAAGATTGGTGTTAAATTCGCACCAACTTTGTGCGTCACAAAAGCCTGTTAAGGATCTTTTAGAAAGCCGAAAGACGTAAATACAATCCCTTGAGATTTCAAGGGTTACCATTTTAGGTTTAAAATGTTTTTCATTTATAGTTTTCGCAGTCACCTGTACACCTCGCTTGATGTACTCTCAGGAAAAACAGGGAAAACAGGATTGAAACCTTCGCAAGCCCGACGTCTGAAGGTGAGTATTACGAGAAAAACGTCTCCAGTTGCATCATCTGTGTTGATGTGGCTGTTTATAAATGACATTTATTTTAAATGCGTCCAAATCAGGTATTTTGCGCCTTTAAATCAAGCATTACCCAGAATAGATAGAAATAGAAAATATTATTGATTGACGATACCGTGGACCTAAAGAATTCAGGGGCGTAGCTTTTAAGTAACAGGCGAGCTTAGGCACTTGCTTAGGCAAACAAATCTTGAATTTTTTTTTTCATGTTCCGGTACGAGAGAGCATTACTTGTGAGTATGTTAATGTAAACGAAGTGTTTCTTTTTTTCTGATATTGCCTCGGTAATATTTTTCCTCTGGCTACAACCCTGCAGATAAATCTTTAACTTCATTTTGCAGTTAACACAGCTTTCTAAAAATGGTTTTTTAAGGCAACATAATCTTTTTGCAACTTATAAATGTGGCGACACATTGAAAAGTGGCAATTAGCAAGATCGGTCCTCAGTGCAAACAGTTAATGAGCAGCTGTTTCTTGTTGTGGGTCATATTGATTTTTACGCGAGTGAGATAAATACGACTGCTTAAAGGTGTAGCCGCTAAAACAGAAAAAGTGTTATTTTATGCAACTTTAGGCATCATGTTTCCAAGAAAGTGTTACTATAATTTGGATGCTAAGCAGCCGCTTCTTGCTTTGGTTCATGTAAATTTTTAACGTTTTTGAAATATGTTCAACTGCTTAGGCTGTAAACTAAGTTATTTTTGTGCAACGTGAGGCATCTTATCTCGAAGAAAGTGTCGCCGTTTGGGGAAGATCAGTTGAAAATACTGCCTCAGGCGTGAGGAATAAATTCAATTCACTTGTATCAATTCTGAGATCTTCGCCGTTACGTAACAGCTTAAATGCATTAAGCCATAAAGATTTCGGGTGCGTTTGATTTCTGAAAAACGATTGTCTGAAAATAAACCTGTTCGGAATGTGCTCCATTCCGAGATTTTTAACGTCTGGCTGTTTTTCGGCGCTCACTAATTAAAGTGAAGATTTCGAAATCGTGCACGTTTTAGTGACATTGAAGAGTGCGGTATTTTGTTAGTTGTACTAATAACGTTTTTAGACTGTGTTTCAGTACGGATACGTTTCTTTCTTGATATTTTTCGGCATTCACAATTCCGCTTTTACGTGTAAATCACCTGCCCGCAATTGTTTACCTTCCGAGACTTTTAATTTACGAAAGGTTTTCACCGCTCACTTAAGTTAACTTTTGATTATGGACTTGTTCGTTGTGCATTAGTAAGGCCCATTTGAGGTACAGAAGAGTGTGGTATTTTATTAGTTGTACATTGCGTTTAGACTACGATAAGAAAGATACTTTTTTAAAGTTTCTAATTTTATAATTTTTGGTATTCACAATTCCGCTTTTTCTACTTAACAATTAGACTACGAGCCCGAGTTTTCTATGAGCAAATAGTCAACGAGGCGCAGCCGAGTTGACTATCGCTCATAGAAAACGAGGGCGAGTAGTCTAATTGTTTTAGTAGAAACTCTAAAAGATTGCAGTCCAAAACCTACAATATTGTGCACTTTGAAGACAAAAATCAAGAAAATTTACCGCTAAGACAGCTACGCGCGCGCGACTGTTTTCTATCGGCGAATAGAAAACAGTGGTAGAACCAATCAGATTCGCGGATTCCCAATAGAACACAGCTGAGTTTCTACTTCCAGAAGTTAATGTGGAAAGAGAAAGGAAACTCCATTCAAAATTGTCAGCGTAAAGCTACCGTATGCCACGTAACTTATCCAACAGAACAGAGACAAAAACTAGTGTAATAAGTTTGATGAAATCGAGTAAGCAAATAATGAGAAATATTGACGTTGAAGATCCAAGTGTGGATATATAAAATAATGCAAAGACAATTCATTCAGTGAGAATTCTGATCAGTTAACGTCTGTCATTTTAAGCACCTTTATTTACCTCACTGAAAGCATAGAACCCATGAAATAGTGTCCGAAATGTTGTCCCAATTGAGTACAGCTCGATCCGAATACTGCCCGTCCGAAATAAAACGCCTCTGCAATTTTGTCCAATGTAGAAGCGAATTTTTTTTTCCGAAGTTTGTCCGAAATTAGTCAAACTCGATTCAAAAATTATCTTTCCCAAAAAAAACTCAATGAAAAATAGCTCTATGAAAATAAGACAATGGCAAAAATATTATTATCCTTGTACGTATAACCTGCCTGCGGTTTTCAAATTCCTAGCCATTTTCCCCATGCAGTTTGATGTTTTCTTGAAAAAATTAACAATTTTTTTGTCTGAATTTAATGCATAATCAATCTCACCTCTAGATTGCTTCATTTTTCAGTAAATTAGGTTTTATGATCTAAATGGTCGAGACAGCAGCAAAAATGTAGAAATTTTCAAAAGTAATACGACTTTTTTAATTTTCACAAACATGTTTCGACGGTACATCCGTCATCGTCAGTGTTACGGTTATGAAAGTTTACAGTGATTTAAAACGTGCCTGTTACAAATCATACGTTACAGTGCGTTGAAAAGCAATACGCTTTGTAGTGATCTCTAAAAAGTGGTTCTGCAATTGTAGGATTATGTAATGTGATGTCGCGATAAGTCAGTTTCTTTTCATATGTAGCGATTATATTGTTCACTTTTCTCTTACGATAACCATAATTGTAACCGCTATAATATGGAAACCATCTGGTTTAGTTAAGTGGTTGAAAAAACAATGTTAATTACCCGATGACCAGTAATTTGCATAGATTTTTCCGGTTTGTCATTCGTAAGTTACAGAAAATTGGATTCGCACCAAATAGCTAACTATTCGCGAAGAAGAAGATCTTTAAGGAGGAAGATCTTGAAACAGGAATACTTAAAAAATGTAATCCTTTGAGATTAGAAGGATTACTATGGTAAGTTGAAAATGGTTTTATTTAAAGTGTTCTTAGGCACCTGTCATCTCGCGCTTCGCTCGATGTGCTCTCAGGAAAAGCAAGGAAAACAGGATTGAAATCATTAGACTTGCAGGAATCCTATTACAAGGAAAACTTTCAGGTCTCCAAGTGCACGATCGTTATTGTTGTGCCTGTTTTTAAATTGTTTTTATGTTTTTTGGCGAAAGCAGATATTTATCGCCTTAAAAACAAAAAAAATATTGAGAATAGATTTCGAGTTCGAATGAAGTTTATCTACGTTTATGTATTTAATAGATAGATAGAAAGAAGAGGAAATTGTTATTTGAAGATGCCACAGACCTACGACTACCGGTAATTCTTTAAAATAATTTTGGATCCTAGAACAATTCTCTACAAATGTTATTTTTAAGCCAACATTATTTTTAATTGCAAAGGAAAAATGTCAGTAGAGACATATTGGAAAGTGGCAATAACCGAGATCAGTCCTCAGTTCAAACAGTTAAAGAGCAGCTGTTTCTTGTTGTGGTTCATGTTGATTCTAACACGAGTGAGATATGTTCGACTGCTCAAAGGTGCAGCCGCTTAAATTGTAAGTATGTTATTTTTGTGCAACTCGTGACATATTATTTATCTCGAAAAAGGTGTCGAAGTTTGAGGAAGATCAGTTAAAAATACTGCCTCAGGCCGTACGAATAATGTAAATACAATTATATTAAATCGGCTATTTTTGCCATTATGTACCTGCTAAAGTAATAGCTTTTTTAACTTTGGGGTGCAACTTATTTTAAGCATGAAATTAAGGTCAGAAGCTGAAAACGATATGCTTAAAGTTGAGCAACTGCAGTATTTTTTTAAAGTGCTTGTTTTAATTTCATTTTTTATCAGTCAGATTTTGTTAACAGAAGGTAAAACGAGTACTTTTTTGTCAAACAATAAATAAAATGACCGTAAATATGTTCGGAGTCTTTCCAGGCACTAGCGGAAATGTCGCTGATGCGAGAGAACATTGAGAGAAAAATAGTGAAAGTCGCATATCATTAATCAGCGGCAGTTATTTGGCTCTTTCAATCAAAACACAATCCTTGGAACAGAGCGCATTTTTCTTGAATCGGAACATCATCGATTTTTTCAAAGGAACTGTTTCGTTATGTCAGAAAAATGAACGTCCTATTTCTAATATCAATTTCTATATTCTTAATAGCGATTTGTTTTTAATTAGCTGGCGATTTATACATGCAGCATTCCAAATTATATATTAAAATAGTTTAAGAATAATGAGGCACTGGCAAATATTAATATCCTTGTCCGTATAGATTGCCTGCAGTTTTGAAATTTCTCGCCATTTCGTCCCCTGCAATTTTTTTTGGCTGAATTTAATGCATAAGCAATCCTAATACTGTGATAAGCAATCATTATCCTATAATTGCCTCAATTTTTAGAACATTCTGTTTTATGATTGCTTAAAAGGTGCTCAGCGATCGCACGATTATATAATGTGATCTCACAATAAGTCAGTATCTTTTCATTTGACACAACGATCATTGTTCACGACCACCATAATTGCAGCCATTTTATGGAAAACATCTGGCTTAGTTAAATGGTCAAAATAACAATGTTAGTTTCTCGAAGTCCGATTTGCATAGGGTTTATCCGGTATATAACAGAAAATTAGTGTTTTTTTAATTGGTGTTAAATTCGCATCACAAAAAAAATTGAACTAAAAAGAAAAACTTTGTGCGTCACTAAAGCTGTCTAATTATCTTAAAGCAGAAAGACTTTAATATAATATTCTTAGAGATTTCAAGTTCTACTGATGGTAGGTTGAAAATTATTTTCATTATAATGTTCTTAGACACCTGTCACCTTTGCTCGATGTGCTCTCAGGAAAAACAGGATTGAAACCCTCGGTAGCCCAACGCTTGAAGGTGCTTATGACAAGAATAACGTCTCCAGTTGCATCATCTAAAGCGTCGAAAGCAGGTATTTAGCGCCTTAAAATCAAACATTACTCAGATAAGATAGCAGAATTCAGGGCCGTAGCTTTCTAGTAAAAAGCAAACCGAAGTTCTTGCCTCGGTAAAAATCTTGTATTTATTAAATTTTTTCATGTTCCGGTAAGAGATAACATTACTTGTGAGTATGTTAATATTAACGAAGTGTTTCTTTTTTTCAGAAAATGGCCTCGGTAATATTTTTCGTCTGGCTACTGCCCTGCAGATAAATCTTTAACTTTATGTTGATTTTACAATTTTTTTCAAAAATGTCATGTTTAGGGCAACATTATTTTTTTGCAACTGTTAAATGTGCAGACACATTGGAAAGTGGCAATAACCGAGATCTAACTACAATGCAAACAGTTAATGAGCAGCTTGTTGGGGTTCATGTTGATTCTAACGCGAGTGAGATAAATACGACCGCTCAAAGGTGTAGCCGCTAAAGCTATTAAATATTAAGTTATTTTTGTGCAACTAAAGGCATCTTATCTCGAAGAGAGTGCCGAAGTTTGGGGACGATCAGTTGAAAATACTGCCTCAGGGGTGATGAATAAATTCAATTCAATTATATCAAATTTGAGATCTTCGCCGTTACGTAACAACTTAAATGCATTACGCCATAAAAATTACGGGCGCGTTTTTAAACGCGCCCGTAAATTTTATGAGAAACATTTGTCTGAAAAAAAAAACTGTTCACAATTTACTTTCATCCGTTTTATTGTCTGGCAGTTTTACGGCGCTCACTAATTAAAGTGAAGATTTTGAAATTGTGCACTTGTTAGTGACATCGAAAAACTTGTGCGGTATTTTGTTAGTTGTACTAATAACGTTTCAAGACCGCGTTTCAGTACGGATACGTTTCTTTCTTTATATCTTTTGGCTTTCACAATTCCGTTCTAACATGTGAATTACCTGTGCGCAATTTTTTGTTTTCCGAGACTTTTAACGTCCCAAAGGTTTTCAGCGCTCACTTACAGTGTAAGTTCAGATTTTTAAAATTATGGACTTGTTCGTTGTGCATTAGTAAGGCCCATTTGAGGTACAGAAGAGTGCGGTATTTTATTAGTTGTACATTGCGTTTAGACTACGATTAGAAAGACACTTTTTTAAAGTTTCTAATTTTATAATTTTTGGTTTTCACAATTCCGCTCTTTCTGCTAGAAGTTAATGTGAAAAGAGAAAGAAATCTTCCATTCAAAACTGTCCTCGGTTTTCTCCGTACTATCTTTAATGCTAACAAAGACCACTTCATCCTTACTGTTGTTAATTGTAAATTTCTAAATTGCTGGTGCCAGCACAAAACTGTCCGAGTAAAGCCACTATTTCCCAAATGACTCATTGAACAGAAAAGAGTAAAAAACTAATGTAATAAGTTTGATGAAATCGAGAAAGCAATTAACGCAGAAATATTGAAGTTGAATTTTCCAATGCGGATATGTAAATAATGTAAAGAAAGTTAATTCAATTAGGATTCTGATCAGTTAACGTCTCTCATTTTGAGCACCTTTATTAAGGCTATTGATAGCATAGAACCCGATTTTGTCCAAAATAAGTAAAAGTCGATCCGATGCCCGTCCGAAATAAAACGCGTCCGAAATTTTGTCCGAAATTTGTCCGAAATTAGTAAAACTCGATCCAAAAATTGTCTGTCCTAAAATAAAACTTGTCTGATTATTTTGGGGTTTAATTTTGAAGCGAAATCTTTTCCCGAAGTTTGTCCAAAATTAGTAAAATGCGGTTCAGAAATATATTGTTTATATAGCAGTAGTTTTTTACAACCTGTATTATTCTTGAATTTTTTGACTCAATAGTTTTGGATTTATTTTTTCGCGGCGTGACAGTGAAAACCACCTATAATATGGAAGCCATCTGGCTTAGTAAATAAAGTTGTTGAAAAAACAATGTTAATTTCCCAATGACCAATTATTTGCATAGATTTTTCCGGTTTGTCGTTTATTAGTTACAGAAAATTGGGATCGCAGCAAATAGCTAACTATTCGCAAAGAAGAAGATCTTAAAGGAGGAAGATCTTGAAACAGGAATACTTAAAAAATAAAATATAAAATATAAAATATTACTTTTAATTGCAACGGATAAATGTCAGTAGAGACATATTGGAAAGGGGCAATAACCAAGTTCGGTCCTCAGTGCAAACAGTTAATGAGCAGCTGTTTCTTGATGTGGTTCGGATTTTAAGGTGACTCCGTAGTTATTTCGGGCGTATTCATCAGTGACATACTTTGCGTCAGAACGTTTTCGGCTTTAAAGCAATGGCTTTGAAACTTTGGGAAAGCCTCCCCAATACTTGCTAAATAGAAGTGCCTAACCGATTGTCAATCGAGCTAACCGTTAAAAAGTATTCGCTAGTTCTGTAGGTCTCTGTAAACATTATACAATGATCAAAAATCCTCGCGGCCCTCCAAGGTTGCGTTCTGCATTTATTTTTGAAAATTATACCGCAGTTTTTTCTCAAACTCCTGTCACGTAAACTTCAGGGCACTACAAAAAATTTTGCATCGACTTTTGATGCTGTGCCGTGCTGTAATTTGAAAAATTGGCGTTGGGATTGTAAGCTACCCCGCAACTGTTCTTTGGCGAAGCGAACTAGCAGTTTTGTTTATATCAGTTATGAATACGAAATGAGCACGTGTGACATTCATGACAAGAATTCGCACTTTTGAAAGGGGGGTGTCATTTATATGCACGCCGACCATCATACGAGGGGAGGGAAGATATTTGTCGCATTCGGGAGTAACATAAGGTGCGTTAGGCTTGACTATGCTACCGCTCAAAAAACGTACACCTAAGATATACTCTCTTTACAATGTCACACAGCTCCTCGATATCATCAGGTTGAGGGGTGTCTGCGTCACTGATGATATTGTTTGAGCAGATTATAACGGTGCAACAGTTGTAAAATCTGTTATAAAAATGTAAATTTGAACGTTTGAGAAATTGTAAATCCACTTCGATTATTAATATAAAAAAGCTGGAATCACAGAGTTGACTAGTCCCCACGTTTAATACTAACGCACTTCATGTTACTCCAATGCGACAAATATCTTCCCACCCCTCTTTGGATGGTCGGCGTGCATACAAATGACACCCACCTTTCAAAAGTGCGTATTCTTGTCATGAATGTCACACGTGCTCATTTTGTATTCATATGATATAAACAAAACTGCTCGTTCGCTTCGCCAAAGAACAGTTGCGGAGTAGCTTACAATCCCAACGCCAATTTTCCAAATTACAGCACGGCACAGCATCAAAAGTCGATGCAAAATTTTTTGTAGTGCCCTGAAGTTTACGTGACAGAAGTTTGAGAGAAAACTGCGGTATAACTTTCGAGAATAAATGCAGAACGCAACCTTGGAGGTCCGCGAGGATTTTCGATCATTTTATAATGTTTACAGAGACCTACAGAACTAGCGAATACTTTTTAACGGTTAGCTCGATCAACAATCGGTTAGGCACTTCTAGTAAGCAAGTATTGGGAAGGCTTTTCGCAAAATATTGGGTTTGTAGATTATTTCGTGAAGAAGCGGCAAGTGTATAAAATAACAGTAAATTTTAAGAGTTTTATTTAGATGAGTTTAATATTTCCCAGTATTTCTTCATTTCTACTCCAACGATTTTCTTGAAACTTGGCTATCTCACATGTTAAGTCAATATTAGCTTATTCCAGAAATTTAGCAAAAATATATCGGCAAAATTTTTTTTCGGATTCAATTTTGTTCAAAAACATGGGTCTAGTTAAACGCCAATAGAATTTAAAATATATTTCTCCATTGCAATCAAACTTTATCATGTTATTGCTAAATGATACATGAAAGTTTTCCTAAAGTTTCAGAGCCATTGCTTTAAAGCCGAAAAAGTTTTGACGCAAAGTTTGTCACTGATGAATACGCCCGAAATAACTACGGAGCCACCTTAACACGAGTGAGATAAATACGACTGCTCAAAGGTGCAGCCGCTTAAACTGTAAATATGTTATTTTTGTGCAACTGGAGACATATTATTTATCTCGAAAAAGGTGTCGCAGTTTAAGGAGGATCAGTTGAAAATACTTCCTCAGGCCGTATGAATTATGTAAATACAATTATATTAAATCGACGATTTCGCCGTTAAGTACCTGCTTAAGTGCGACTTTCTAGTAAGAATTATTAACCAGACAGCGGCAACAATGGAATAAACGATTTCGCTCATATTTTGCCCATAGATAGGTCCTGGTTTGAAACCAAACGGACCGTAGTTAGTTTTTCCTAATACAGCTTCCTTTCGTAGAATATGTCAAAAAAAAAGGTTTCGTCCCAATTGGGCTCAAAATCCACTTGACGTTTGACTGATATTTTCGACTTTTTTGCTTGTTTACAAGCAAAAGGAAGGAGAATAACGGTTAAGTTGGGTAATCTGGAACCACATTTTTGTTAACTCTCAAGGGACTGTTTTAATTTCTCAAGGGAATACTTTCCTCTGTGGGTGATCAAAGCGCGTGACTTGTGAAGTGTCACTCTATAGTTGTGCTTCAACACTTCTATTTTTTTAGAAGAAACGTGACTTGTCAAATTTACAAACGTTATATCACAATTAAAAACGTGAGTAGCCCGTGACATAACCAATTAAGCGAACGAAGGCAACGAAGTTTAAAACGATTAAGAACGCAATTTGTACTGATACAAGTCTTTAGGCGCTAATATTAATTTAACCTAAAACGATTAACAACGCAAATTTATACTGGTACAAGTCTTTCACCCACTAAAACGTTGCTAATAGTTAACCAAAGGGAACTCATTTCGTGACAATTGATTATTTCTGCTGAGTTGCACAATTTAGAATTGCAACATCATTAAATGCAGGTGTGAAGTGATACTTACAAGTGTTTCTGTAGCCTGTTGTGAAATTACTTCCGGTGGAAGCAGTAAACGCTAAACGTTTTTGCTTCTGTTCAGAAGTTAATGCATCGCCATTAGAAAAAAACAGCAACTGTTTTACTGGAAATGTAGTCGTTAAAATGGCATGTGTAGCCGTAAGGTAAAGAATAACGCGAGGAGAAGCGGCTTTTGATAATATCCAAACGAAAATTTACTTCTCAATGTGGGGTTAAGATTGCGTGACGAGACAAAAGGTAACTCTGTCGTGCGTAGCCTTTATCGGGAACCCTGCATTAAGCCGAGTAGAAATCTTCTAACTCGTAAGGAAACAACTATTTTGATTAAAGGCAAACGTCAAAGTTTACCATTTTAAACCAAGCCAAAGTATATGAGTCGCAAAGCACCTAGCCGTCGCGACTGGCAAATACAGCATTTCCTCCGCGAAAATAAAAAAATGCTTGAACTGAAAGACGTTTGAATTCTTCCATGAATGTTCGAACAACAATGCCCAGGATAAACCTTCTACTCATACTAACTTCATGCAAAAAAGTCGATATCTCGAAGAGATCTTTGATTTTGAAAATTTGATCGCCTCGCGCGTTATAAAGCAGCTGTTTATTGATAATTTAGTCAAATTTATAATGTCTTTAGGTCTTTATTGTATGACTGAGGGAAAAATAAAACAAATCGAGATTAATTTTGAGCCTGAAATGGGAATAAATCGATAGGCAAAATTGGCAAATGGGTCGTGTGCAAAATTATGCAGTAAGACACTGCCATTTTTTTCTATGTGCGATAACTTAAAATATCGTAAAAATACTTTTTATGGTTTAACTAGTCACGTATCTAATAGAATATCCAAAAAAATATGGGGAAACTGTTTTAAGCGGCCCGTTTTGACCTGTATTTATCACTAATTTTGCTGATAATCTACCGTTTTGGCGTGACAGCAATTGCGTGACACAGGTAGTAAACAGCGAATAAAATTATCGTTTTCAATGCATGTTTAACGCTCTTGTGAGAATACCGTCAAACGACCCATGCAAAGAAACAGGTCATATGGTGAACTATTTAGAAACGTAAAGGCAATGTTAGATTTTCCCTTTGCCATTTCTGGAACTTTTGCGTGATTTTTGCGTGATCTCTACACGCTCTTGATCACAACATGCTAGATGGTACGTCAGTTTACGAAGTTCTGTGTTAATAGTTGTTTTTTGTTTTTCGTTTTCGATCAATATTGTTTGGTTTATTTCTTTGCGTGATCTGAAGGAAACACGTAATAATTAAATTATAAGTATTTGTCGAGTGCGATGATGTTGTCGTTGTTGTTCGTTGATGTGTTGTTGTTTCCTTTTTGTCTCAAATTGCCGATATTTTTCCCAATTCATGTCCTTTAAAGGAGAAAAATATAAAGCAGAAGAGATTATTGGGGAGAATTGTATACCAATAGATATCAACATTGAAGGTATTAATTTTATGATATAAGACAGATAAAATATAGCATTGCCTTTCTAAGTTAGGTACAAAGTTCTATGTATTTTGTGCCCGAACAGTACGTTTCAAGAAACTGAAGCTTCGAATATGATTAGCGTCAGATTTTAACGCAATATTTGCATCAGTCCTGAATCCAGTTTTTTTGCGACCTGCTAATTGTATAATTAAATTATTTTTATTTTGATAACAAGTCCTTATCCAATTCCACACTTCGATCGGTAAATACGACTTTTCGCTTTTTGTGGATAAAACAAGATGAATGCTTGTTGTTCTTTTAAGGCCAGTGCTCCTTTGATCGCAGCGATAGAAATCAGCTTACGGAGAAAGTATCATTATTATAATGCACTAACGATATAGCACAGCACAAGTCACTCTGGAAATTTCAAGATATGGAGAGTGTAGTAGAGTTGATTCTTGCTCGAGCAACGATTTTTTACACTCCTCAAAATGTCGACGTAATGACTGTTAGACCCATGGTCTCGGCTGGACAAGAGAAATGCAGGCATTTCGACATACAAGTCGTCTGACTGTTTTTCTTTTGTTTCCATAAGTTATGTGCAGATCACGCAGGGAAATTTTGAGTTCAATTTCCAAGGAAGAGAAGCTGTCAAAATAAGCAGCAGAGAACCTGCCACCACTTGTCGTCGTAAATAACGAGGAGGAAGTAGTTGTGAGTCAAATGAAAGAGTTGAAATTCAGGATAAGAAAAAATGCAAATAATAGGCCTTTTTTAAAAGTAATTCCATAATGGTCTAAGCAAGTGTAAAGCTGCTTTATTTTGGACAATGGAAACATACCTTAAGGGTTACTATTTTTAGCGGCTACTAATTTTAGCGATTTTTTCAGAGCAAGATTTAGCGATTATTTAATTTAGCGATTTTCCGAAAAATTTAAAAAGTTAGCGATATTGTGAAAACCATAAGATGGAAAGAACAAACTCACTTGAAATTGAACGAACATTTGTATTGCCAAAAAGAACAAGGTTATCGGCATCTATTTTTAAAAGAATTTTTCAAGTCGACTATGTTTAATTTGTTCCCCTTTGGGGTGGGAGGGGAGGTATTTAAAATTAACGAGTATTAAATTTGACCAAGACAAATTGTAGGGAGCACTAAATTTAGCGATTTTTGACCAACTCACTAAAATCGCTAAAATTAGTAGCCGTTAACAATAGTAACCTTAAGGTAACAGACATGCACAGCACCTCGAGGGGGTGGGAGGGGGTACTTGGGATTTTAAGTAACGGAGATAATGGAATGGTGACCACTATCAAGACCCCCCAAAACCCGAGGGCTTCCAAAAAAAACTCTTAAAAAATACCTGGACAAAAAGTTTTCCCCAAAAATATCCCATGCCGAATTTCTGTCCATTAGATTTCCAGAAAGGGGCAATGATGGTAACACAAAGAAAAAACAAAGGAAATTCAAGGGGAACGCTCGAGTTTATATGCAAAGCAAAGGACTGGAACACCATCGTTCAAGATTAATCATCTGTAAAACGTTTGTTTGTACTTTATTCGCGAAACTATACAAGTAATGCACCACCACGAATGATTAGATTGTTTTTATTCCCCTAAAATCCCTTCTTTATTCAAAACACCAAAAAAATACTTTTAAAAATCTTCCCAGAGAAACAATTCCCAGAATTAAAAATTTCAAACCCCAAGAAAATCCTTCCATTATTTCTGTCACTTGAAATCCCGAGTATCTCCCTTGGGCACAGCGCAGGGATCATTTGACAGATTTCTAAGAAATGCTCCAGCAACACTTGATATAAAATGTTATTGTCAGTCCTCGTTATGGGCTCAGCGATAAGCCCGCTCCTCTCCCTACTCCTTTCAGTTTTCTTATCTTCCACAGTTGTTTCCTTAACCCCATACATGTACGTTGTTGAAAAATTTTAAAATTCCACCCTGCAAGCTCCCCTCCCTCGCCCCCTCCCCTGGTGTTTGCATTAAAAACAATTGCCCTTATGCAACTGAAACCGCCATCAGTGGACAGCAGGAGGGGAGGCCGGTGGGCATTCGCTCTTCGTTTCCTTAAAATGGAGTGGGAGGTGAAGTCTAGTTGGCACAGATTTTAGTATAAAATAGTCAGTTTTGTGACAAAAGATGAAGAACTGGTCATCTCCGCTGGATTCACCAGTAGACCGAGTTACATGTCTACCGATTTAACCTTATTATATTTGAAAATACTAACTTTCAGCGAACTGTGCAAGAACAGAAATAACACTAGATCTAAAAACTAATACCTTACAATGATCATGAATGAACGAACGTTGTGAAAGTAGGGGCAATTTTTCAATGTGAACCTAGTATGCCTATTCGTTGTTTTGAAGATTATCTTATGAATTATAAAAC
This sequence comes from Oculina patagonica, assembly GCF_052425735.1. Classification (NCBI taxonomy): domain Eukaryota; kingdom Metazoa; phylum Cnidaria; class Anthozoa; order Scleractinia; family Oculinidae; genus Oculina; species Oculina patagonica. The sequence goes on from NC_135771.1 coordinate 16,301,546, forward strand.
AAAAGACAATTATTTCCCGTGTAGCAGAGCGCCCAGTCACAATCTCCGTCATGATGGGTGCATGAAAAATAAAGATCTTATAACTGAGCCCGTTTGAGTTCTTCTGAATTGTCTTATTTAAGGTAGATACACTTTCAAACATGGTACATTTGCCTTGTTTTTAATTTTAGCTGAAGAGTAGTAAACAGCACCGCCAGCTGGCGGGAAAAGCAACACCTCAATGATAGGTTAAACATATATTCATTATAGGGTATTATAGCAAGTAAAGGTTTTAATTTAAGTATCCATTTACAATCGGCATGTGACATCTACTCCCTTTTCGTGTATTTTAAATGATTAGATTATTTACAATACAGAAATTGTGAATCTGTCTTCGGGTATTGTGACAAGCTGTGTCACGCAATTGTTTACATTTACGGCAAAATTAGTAATAAACAAAGGCCAAAGCGGGCCACTAAAAACGTACCTTTTTCCCAGAGATTTTTTTGGATATCCTATTAGATACGTGTCTAGTTTACCCATAAAAATTGTTTTCACGATATTTTAAGTTATCGCACATAGAAAAGAAGGACATAGTTTTACTGCATAATTTCGCTCGCTACTCATTTGCAAATTTTTCCTTTCGATTTATCCCCGTTCCAGGCTAAAAATTAATCTTGATTTGTTTGATTTTTCGCTCAGTCATACAATAATATTACTGAAATATCAATACACAGCTTCAGTATAACGCGCCAGGTGATCAAACTTTCGATAAAATAAGTCAAACCGGAAGTGGATTTTGAGCCCAATTGGGGCAAAATCTTTTTTTGCATATTTCTACGAAAGGAAGCTGTATTAGGAAAAACTAACTGCAGTCCGTTTGGTTTCTCACTAGGACCTATCTATGGGCAAAATATGAGCCAAATCGATTTTTCAATTTGTGCCATCGAAAGGCGATATTAGTTGACTTTTGGAGAAAGTCGCACTTAAGTAGTAGCACTTTTAACTTTGGGTTGCGGCTTTTTTAACACGAAATTACGCTTGGAAGCTGGAAACCATAATTATGCCAAACAAAATTGGTAACATGCCTTTATTTTTTTACTGGTACCTGAAAATCTTAACGTCGAGCAGTTGCAGAATTTTTTAAAACTTCTTATTCTTATTCTAAAATTGTATCTACAGGCAAAAATTTCATTTTACTCAAAAAGGGGTAAATCTTTATGCAAATTCCAAAGGTCAAAGTATCGTGCAGTGCTAACAATTTCAATGAATAAATATATGTCACTTTCAGCGAAGGTAAAATTTATAGTGAATAATAAATGAATAAAGACAACGGAGCATCTATTTTCAGCTGGAGGGTATAACAAAACACTAAAGATAACGCAGTTTTTGATGACCATTACGTCATAAGACGTCATTAAATCCGCCACCTGGGATTTTTTGCATCATGGATTTCACTATTTGTTGAGAAAGTTAAAGAACAAAGGAAACTAATACAAAATCATAACAAAATGCTAAAGAAATGCAAAAAAATGTACTAATTCTGCAATTTTGCTCAAGAAAACTGTAAATTTAAAGAATTATGTCCAAAATTCTACATTTTGCTAAATATACATGCCAAAATGCTAAATGCTTAATCTGTATTTAGGTACGCATATCAAATGAAATTTGTATGAACAATGTATAAGCTGCTACTGAAATTTTCATCATCACGGATAAATAAAATCCCCTTATTAAAACCGCTGAAAAACTTCGAGGGGGTGACATCCAAACCTTAATTGATTTCCCCACACGAGCTTCAGATGTGAAATTACCTATCAAGTTTAGATAAACCCGGACCAAGAGTATCAGCGACTTATATGTTTGGAGTCTTTCCAGGCAACCACAGTTCTTTTGAATTGTAGACATAGCACTAGCGGAAATGTCGCTGATGCGCAAAAACATTGAGGAAAAAATGGTGAAAGGTGCATATCATTTATCAGCGGCAGTTGTTTGGTGTTTTTCAATCAAAACACAATCCTCACGACAGAGCGGAATTTTTTCTTGGATTTTAACATCATCGTTTTTAAAAACGAATTGTTTGGATATGTCCAAAATATTAACATCCTACTTCTAATATCAATTTCCATATTCTTGATACCGATTTGTTTTGAAAAAGCTGCTCATTCATACATGCGGCACTTTAAATTATACATTAAAATTGTTCAAGAATAATAAGGCACTGAGAAATATTATCAAAGTCTCTTCGAGATATCGAAGTTTTTGCATGAAGTATGAGTCGAAGGTTTATCCTGTGCATTGTTCTTCGAACTTATCATTACAGTTTCTTTGTGGTTTAGTTTAACAATTTCCTATCTTCGCGGAGGAAATGCAGCCATATAATTTTGTCAAAAATGGCTCGTCCGCGCCGGGTATTTATACACATATTCCTTAACATTACACAAATAAACAGTGCAAATTTCACCGAGATCTGACAATTCTATACTTTAAAATTGCAAGGACCTTTCGAGGCAGTCGATTACGGCAGCGAAATTAGCAAATGAAACAGCAAAATATGCGTTCGACGCTTTGTTTTTGCGACGCCATATTTGAATTGTTATAGGTAGACCGCTGTTCAATGTGTTCAAGGCCACGAAAAAGCACGAAAAAAAATACGGATATTTCCGACTACTGTCGGAGAAAACATTGCGCATATAATTGCGGCGTAAACAAATCGTTACACTCAAGCTGCGTTTTGTCTAGGCTCTGCGAGGGTCGGATATCAAGACCCAGGATTAAACAAAAGCCATATATACAGTGAATGCTTTCGAATTATATTTGAAGATGAAATACGAAAGAATTTTGCTGTCTTTGACTGAAATTCCACTCGAACTGCGTAGATACGATCGCATGTTGTAAAGCCGATTCATGCAACATTCCTGTCACCGGCTCAACGCGAGGTCTCTAGAAGCTAAAAGAAGCCCCCATCTCTTGCATTTGTTTTAACTTCAATAATATCTTTGAAAAGAGCGAGTTTTTTTGGTATGGTTTATTTTTGACGTTTGTAATTTTTAAACGATGTAAGTGCTAGTGATTATTTATTCGTGTTTTAGTTACGCAATCCATTGTTTGTGCGACGCTTTTTATAGATCGCCTTTCAGACACACGTGCGTTGAGATAAGAAAGCTGACATGTCACTTTTAAAATTGTTATATAACGTTTGTAAATGTGACAAGTCACGTTTTTTCCACAAGATCGCAAGTGATCACCCACAGCGGAAAGTAATCCCTTGAGAAATTAAAACAGTCCCTTGAGAAATTAAAAAGTCCCTTGAGAGTTTACAAATATGTGGTTCCAAATCTTGTCCACATAACCGCTATTCTACCATTTTAGCTTGTAAACAAGCAAAAACGTCGAAAAAATGCTTGTTCATATGGAATGCCTGCAGTATTCAAATTTCTCGCCATTTTTCCCCTTGCAGTTTTGGTGAATTTAATGCATAAGCAATCGTAGACTGTCTAAATTTTTAGTGAAGTCTGTTTTATGATTGCTTAAAAAGTGTTCAGCGAGCGCACGATTATATAATGTGATCTCACAATAGGTCAGTACCTTGTCATTTGATCACAGCGATCATTGTTCACTCTTCTTTTGCCACCACCATAATTGCAGCCATATTATGGAAACCATCTGGCTTAGTTAATTGGTCAAAATGACAATCTTTGTTTCTCGATGTTCAATTTGCATAGGGCTTATCCGGCTTGTTTTTTTGTATATCAAACGAATTATTTATTTAATTTTTTTTAATTGGTGTTAATTCGCAACAAAGAACAAACTAACTGAAGAAGGATTTTGAGCGTCACAAAAGCTTTTTAAGGATCTTAAAACAGAAAGACTTTAATATAATACTTAGAAATTTCAAGGGTTACAATAGGTTGAATATTTTAGGTTTTTAGGTTGAATATTTTTTCATTAAAGTGTTCTCAGACACCTGTCACCCTCGCTCGATGTGCTCTTAGGAAAAGCAGGGAAAACAGGATTGCAAATTCTTGGTAGCCCAACTTTTGAGGGTGAGTATTACGAGAAAAACGTTTCCAGTTGCATCATCTATGTTGCTGTGGCTGTTTATAAATACTTTTTACTTTTATTGGGTCGACGATATCAGATATTTAGCGCCTTCAAGTCAAACATTATTTGGAATAGATAGAAATAGAAAATATTATTGATTTCGATGCCGTGGACCGTATCTTTTAGTTACAGACGAACTGAAGTACATGCCTCGGCAAAAATCTTGTCATTTATTAATTTTTTTGTGTTCCGGTAAGAGATAGCATTGCTCGTGAGTATGTAAAAAAAGACGAAGTGTTTCTTTTGTCTGATATTGCCTCGGATATATTTTTCGCCTGGCTACAGCGCTGCAGATAAATTTTTAACTTAATAATTTTGATTTAACAAAATTTTCTAAAATGGTATTTTTAACATAACATATTTTTTTGAAACTTATTTCAAATGTGGAGACACATTGGAAAGTGGCAATAAGCTAGTTCTGTCCTCAGTGCAAACAGTTAATGGTGAGACAACATTAATGTAAAAAAGTAAAAGGTGTATGTCATTTATCAGAGGCACTTACTTGATGTTTTCCAATCAAAACACAATCCTTGCAACTCAGCAAAACTTTACTTAAAACTAAAGGTAGTTTTTTTTTATTAAATATAAGAAAAAAATACAAGCTGTTTAGATATATCCCATATCTTATTTCAATTTCAATAATTTTAATTACACATGCAGCAATCCAAATTATACATCAACATAGTTTACATTCGACAATAAAAAAACACTGACCGAGCAAAGCACTAATATCACTAATACCCAGTGTCGTTTAGCCTGCCTACAGTTTTCACATTTTGGCAATTCCCCTTCCCCCCTGCAGTTCGACGTTTTTTTGTTAACGAAAATAACAATTTTTTAGGCTAGATTCGATATATAAGCAATCCTATCTCTGCATAGTACTTCAATAAATGCAACCAATTTTCTGTTTAGTCTGACTGGTGTTCTTTGATCGTTGAAAAGGTGTTAAGCAATCATAGGATTCACACCGATTCGTTAAATTGTGATCCCCGCTAACCCAGTACTTTTTTTATAAGAAATCAACGATATCGATCACTGTGTAATTTTCTCTTGCGTTCGCCACAATTGCAGCTATATAAATATGGGAACCATCTGGCGTAGTTAAATAGTTTAAATGACAATGCCAATTTTCCGATGACCGATTTGCATAAATTTTATCTCGTTTTGTGTGCGTGCTCTTCGCTCGATGTTTTCTCCGGAAAAAACAGGATTGTATCCTTTGGAAGACCAACGACGGAAGATGACCTATTACAAGAGAAACTTTTAGGTCTCCAATTGCATCATCTATGTTGCTTTGGCTGTTTATAAATCCCTTTTACTTTTATTGCGTCAATATCAGGTATTTAACGCCTTAATAGCAACAATAACACAGAATAGATAAAAATAGATGAAATTATTGATTGATTGAAATTATTGATCATTGACCTACTAGTAAATCTCTTCTTTTATTCCGATCCCAAAAAAAAACTTCTTTTAAATGTAATTTTTAAACCAAAATAAATTTTTATTGTATCGGTTAACTGTGCAGACACATTGGAAAGTGGCAATAAGCAAGATAGGTCCTCAGTGCAAACAGCTAATGAACAGCTGGTTCTTGTTATGGTTCACGGAGATTTTAACGCGAGTGAGATATTCTCGACTGCTTTTAACCTTTAAAAAGGTGAAGTCGCTAAAACAATGTTTAATATTTGTGCAACTTAAGGCATCTTATCTCACAAAAAAGTCGAAGCTAGATGAAAGTCAGTTGAAAATACTGCCTCAGGCTTAATCAATAAATTCAATTCAATTTTATTAAATCCGAGATCTTCGCCGTTATATTACAACTTCAGTTTGTTTTAATTTTGGACACTACCTTTTATTTCGGAGAAATATTTGTTTGAAAATAAACTAAACCCATGCATTTGATATTTTTAACGTCCAAAAGGTTTTCCGCGCTTACTAATTAAAATTAAAATTGACTTTAAAATTGTGTACTTGTTAGTGACATTGAAAGGCATGGTATTTTATTAGTTGCACTTATTTTCGTTTAGACTGTGTTTAAGGAAATACATTGTAAAGTTTCTTGTTTTATATCTTTGCCATTCACAATTCACAAATTTATGTGGAAAGAGAAAGGAATCTTCGCACTAAAACTGTCTTCGTTTTTTTCCGCACTATCGTAGAGTCCTCTTCATCTTCACTGTTGTTAATTAATCGTGACTGTCGACACTATTGGTGTCAGCACAAAATTGTCATTGCAGGAAAGCAAATATATGCGAAATGACTCATTGAACAGAACAGAGACAATTAAATAATGTAATAAGTTTTATAGATTGAGAAAGCCATTAACGGGGAAATATTGGCGTCGAAGACTCAATGTGAATATCCATAATAATGCACAAAAAATTCGTCTGTCATTTGAGCACCTTTTTGAGCTTATTGAAAGCATAGTTTTGAATATTAAGCGTCCGAAATTTGTTTGAATTTTGTCCGAAATCGGTAAAACTCGGTCCGATTATTGTCTGTGCGAAGTAGAACGCGCGGCATTTTGGGGTGTTTAATGCAGGAACGAAATTTTGTCTAAATTTTGTCCAAAACGGTCAGAAAATTGTCCATCCGCAATTTTCCGACCGTAATATAAACTGTACGAAAATAAAATTTCAATCGGAAGCTGTAAAACCTTCACTTGTATTTGTGCTATTCGATAATGGTAACATGGCCCTTTTTTCACTGGTGTGAAAACATATAAAAATCGTGCGCCTGTAGTATATGTGTAACAGTTTTTATTTTTATTTTAACCCTTAATATGCTAAACCCGGATTTTTTCGGGATTTGGAGGAAAGGCCATTCAACCACTTATGACATCACTTTACACGTCAGCAAATGTTTGTGATGTGCAACTTATAGAGGTTGGATAGATCTTTCCACAGGACTGTCCATCTTGACTATTGACTGCATTCCGACAGAGCTAATCGAACAAACCGGCATCAGTTTTTGGTGTAAAATTGGTGCTAAAACAGGCCAATATACTCGTACTTGATCAAGGTCTTATTTTCAGGGTTTTCCATTGATTACGATCAAAACTTTTCAGGCCAGTAGAATGGGTGCACAGAGTAAAAGATAGAGAGAATAAGAAAGCAGAGAAAAACGAAAAGGAAAGGAGCAAGCAAAGAAGAAGAAGAAGTCCAAATCACAGGATGAGTCATTTTTTTAAACATACGTCACAGTTTTCTTGCTCTCATTTTTTATACCGTTTGATGTGAAAACTCCGAAAATCAAAATGCTCTACTTTAAACACGAAGGATGTTATCGAGCTGAAAACTTTTAGCAAGATATATTTAAGACCTTTAATAGCCAAAGAATGATGAAATCTCAGAGGCCTTGTGAATTCGGATTTTAGAATTTCGATGACGTCACGTGGAAATAAAGAATAGGTTTGTGGGAATAGTATTAATTAAAGGTAACAAATTTCAACCATACACTGTATTATTACCAAATGATTTTTGTCGTGTTTTCGTCATCCACATTTCTTAATTTCAGTAATAAAATGTAGCGAGCAGATTTGACACGAAGTAACTAAAAATACTGTTAAAACACCATGTTCATTTTTGCTGTGATACAGTAAAATTGAACATTTTTACCCTAGAATGTGGAAACAGGTTCTTATTTTTAAAAATTGATTAAGGATGTTTACTTTTGGGGAAATAAGTTTAGACGAGGCATTACTGTTCATGCATATAATGTGAGTTTTTGAATGATAAGTACTTCATTTTTACATAAGCACTTTTAGCTACTCTTGTTGTAAGTAAATTTTATACAAAGAATAGGCCCAATACCACTAAAAGTTCTATTATCAACAACTAAAATGTTTCTTCATAAAATGAGAACGTATTAAGAACCTAGATGGCCTAAAATTGTGTTAATTACCCTTTATGTAAGAACCTGTTCAGCCTAAGCTGAAAAAAATTAGGTTCTTACTCGCGGGTTTTCACTGTAGCTCTTTTCTGAACAATGGCTCAGATACGACTGTAGGAATGCTAGCAATTATGAATATTAAAACTTTGTAGAAGTGAGTAAGCCGCGAAGCCAAGCTTTATCTTAACTATTTTTTCTATTTCAGCTAAAATAAAAAAGAAGTGAAGATCTAAACAAATGGAAAGAAATAAAGGCGTCCAATTCCTACGCATGTGTTGGCAATATGACGTCACTACAACCGCTGGCCGTCGTGTGCAGTCGTTGAAGATCATTGGCGTTGCGATGATAGCCGTACTTGGGCTTCTTATTTTCGTTATTGAAGATGTCCATCAGGCGAGCGTAAATATCGAATCAGCCAACGATATGGAGAAACAACTGAAATCGAGTCTTGATATAGCATCTTTAATCCATCGCTTGCAAATTGAGCGAGGCCTCACTGTGTTGTGTTTAGGCTCCAGAGGAAAGGCCGATGAAGAAAGCGTTTTTAACAGCTTGAAAGATGCTCGTCGAGAAACTGACAAAGCCCTGCTGAAGCCAACAGAATGGCCATTTGACGTAGAAACAGTAAACGAATTTCTTGGCAGCCAAAAAAGTTTCCTGACCCATTTGAATAAGCACAGGGAGAAAGTTGGAGAACAATGTGAAAACGCCTCCACGAAAGAGGAGCAAATTGCTTTTTATACTCATCCGATTGATTTGATTTTGGATTGGTTCTTTATAGATATTAAAGGTAAATCGCAGAATATTCATGTGGATTTGATTGGCTACTACATGTTCCTAGCTGGTAAAGATAAAATCGGGATAGAGCGAGCGCTTGGTGGATCTTTCTTCGCAAACGGTCATTTCAGTAACACAAGCCACTTAATCTGGTTTGCTAATCAGAACGCTCTGGGAAAAGATTATTTAGAGTCGAGTGGGAAACTTATGCCTGAAATCAAGAAAAGGTTAAGTCAAGAACTTAACAAAACGGTACAGATATCGATTAAGAAGAAGCGAGACGTTATTTTAACAAATCAACCCAGCAATGCCTCAGTAACAAAAGGAGAAGATTGGTTTAAGCTCATGACCGTATATATTAATGAACTGTTAATAGTACAAAACGAGACAGGAGAATTCCTTCGTGAGCAGCTGGAACACCAAAAACAGTCTAACAATGCAGATTTAGGCAGAAGATTGGCATTTCTCATCTTTGCTCTCCTTTTGGTGCCTTTCCTTGTTATTTCTGTGTACCGCATGACGGGAACGATTCAAAACTACGCCTTCCAGCTTTCTCAGACAACTTTGGAGTTGCAAGAAGAGAAGAGACGAGCAGACACACTACTCTGCCAAATGTTTCCACCTTCAGTTGCCGAGATGCTAAAGAAAAAACAACAAATTCCAGCTGAGTATTTCAGGAGTGTCACAATTTTTTTCAGCGACATCGTAAACTTCACAGAAATGTCTGGTACGATGACACCTTTACAGGTGAGGAGTAATACCTTTATTTATTATTCCACTGTTACTTCATTTGACCATATAAAGTCAGGATTAATATAACACGCAAAATATGACACGTTATTTCATTGTAGATTCCATATTACATTGTAGTGCCACTTTTTCGTTAAAAATGATAAGGAAACGAGAAAATTAATCTTTTTGTCATTTCTTCCATATTTCATCGCCCTTTTCGGGACTGGAAAAAGACTACGATTCTCGTAAAATATATGTGCGTATTAACTGCAAAACCATCAAATACGGTGTATATATTTTTACATATATTAAGTTTAAAGAACTCACTAAATAGCAATATAATCATTTATAAATAAGAAAATATCACAACAGCTTGTTTTCGTTTTAGGTGACAGCCATGCTGGACGCGGTGTATGGCGAATTTGATGAACGGATCAACCGTTATGATGTTTACAAAGTGGAGACAATTGGTGATGCATACATGGTTGTGTCAGGGCTTCCAGAAAGGAATGGCGTTCGGCACGCTGATCAAATAGCTCGCATGGCCCTTGACTTGCTTGGAGCGGTTGATGAGGTGAAACTTCCGGTGTTCTTCACTGAACGGTTGTCAGTCCGGATCGGTATAAACACCGGTAAGCAATGCTGGAATAGGTGCTTATATGTTAATATGTTTTACATCTTCTATTATCAGTGCTACCTTGATCAACCTTGCCACGAATTACCACTTTTCACACACCACCAGGAGCCCATGGGTTGAGGCCTTGTAGCTCAGTCGGTAGAGTAAAAAACACGGCCGAAGCTTTGAGTGATCTAATGATCCGAACACCAGTTTTCACCATACATTTAGACTAGGCATACCCAGTGAAGCATGAGGCGTAAGTAGTCGCAATTGTGAAACCAATCTCGTTCCCAGAGCCGGTGCGACTTCGGTCAGCGGTGATCGAACGCTCAACGGCTCTAGGCGATTCAAAACCGGAACCCGGAATTCCTGGTTCCGGGTTGAAAAACGTGCGTTGACTAGCGTGTAAATTTGATCTCAACCAGAGTGAACGCAATTCATCGCAAGTCAACCTAGGTGCACGCATGTCCTGGCCAAACGGAGACTTAAGTAGATGCAAGTTGAACGCTTGTCTCTGATTTGGCCAGGCGTTAATAAATTCCAGAAAGAGGATGCCTCTCTTTCGATCGCTTTTATGGAAATTTGTTTTTTTTTTGTTTTGGTTTTAGGACCATGTGTTGCTGGTATTGTTGGCAACAAAATGCCTCGATACTGTTTGTTTGGGGACACAGTGAACACTGCGTCAAGAATGCAAACAACAGGCGAACGTAAGTAAATGAAAACCACCAATTGATTTCCGCGCCCTCTCACTGGACAAAACACATCAAGTGGTACAAAATCAGACAACATGTATCAGACATGATTGCAAAACAAACGCAAAAAAGTCACCATTTCAGGTCTAGCTTTTTAATTAAAACACAGTGTAAAAAATTACGTCAACCAATCAACTTACATTTATCCCCCCCTGCACAGCGATAAAGCGGGTTGTAGAAATTAGTTAAAAGGTTAAAACATAAATAAACCACTTTATCGCTAGCTGGTATATTGGAGTATAATTCCTTTGGCTTTGGCTGAGAGATTTTCTTCAAAGATTCACAGTTGCCCTCGAAGTTTCGCTCGTTGGCCAATTGTTCATTTTCGAGCAATCAAAGTGGCGCAGTGAGATGCAGTTTGAAAGCAATCAGAGACCGGCATTTCAATTGGTTTTGGAATCTAGTCAGCTAAGAGTAATTTCGAAGGGGTAGTTACTCTATCATTTTAAACTTTCGTCGTGCCTATTGCGTTGTTTGGTTTTCGTGTCGCCCCGACTAACTGTCACTGTGTTTCCAATAATGCGATATACGTCGCTTGCCATATATGAAAACGCGTTTAAAACGACTTGTAAGTAATCTTGCAACACATTGCAAAGCCATAAGCCTGGTTTTCGGTAGCGACGCAAACACAAGCTCCAGCGCATTCACCAGCATAACACCACTTGTTCCACCATGAAAACGGCCTTGAAGCGAGCATAAGCACAAGTGCAAGCACAAGCACAAGAATAAAAAGTTTTCCTTTCCTTGTGCTTGCGCAAGTGCTTGCTTTTGCGTTATGCCGTGTAAAAACGAATCACCGCATAAGCACAAGGACATATACAACGTCTGGCCGTGTCTTCAAATTTAAAGATTCGTTCCTGATTCCCCTGCTTTTGAGCATTTGAGCCTTCTAACTAACTAGTAAAAATCGTGGTCTTATGCTTGTTCTAATGCATATGCCGACGTTCGTTTTCACTTGGCCATGGCACAACTGACTATTTATGCTTGCGCTTGTGTGTTGCTTGTGCTTGCGTTGCAAGTGAAATCCAGCCTATAGTTTATCAAAAAGTTAAAATGCAATTAGTCGACAGTTTGTTGATTAATTAAACAGATATTTCGCTCAATCCTGTGGAATATCGTCTAATTAAATTAGACAACTCGGTCTATGACTTTGTCGGCTATTTGTACCGTATCAGACGATATTCGACGCGATTTGCAGGATACTCGTTACGTAACAGGGTGGACAAACTGATAACTGTACAAGTCTTAAAACTGGGAGTAAAAGGTATTATCAAATCTCAACTCAAAGAAAGAAATCGAGGAAAGTCGATTGTGTAAATTAAAACTAACTCGAGCTTTTTTCTACTTTCAAATTGCTACCATTATTTACTTTTTAGTTCGATTTGTCATTTTTAACCGACTTTTATTTCATTAGCTCAGAAAATTCACATTTCTGAAAGCACTAAAGTCGTTTTGGACGAGATTGGAGGTTACGAAACCATCTTCAGGGATTACTTGGAGGTGAAGGTAAGTTTTTTTTTTGTAAAACTGTTCTTTGTTTAACAAGCTACAGTCGGGAGTCATTTCCAGTCAAACCTCTTTCGCCGGGGATCTGGATTTTGTCCGTAATAGCGAGTGTCCGCAATAGCGGGGTGTCCCCAAGGCGAGAGTTGACTGTAATCAGTAAACGATTATTCCATAATGCCTTTTTTTTTTATTTCGCACTCATTTGGTCTCTTTACATATACACAACACGTTCGAAAAAGAACAGGACGCGATCGAAGTAATTATACTATTACTGAACATATTATATTATTATTGAACATAATCTAAGCTATTTATCAAAATTTTAATCAAAACATCTTGAGTTTATACTGAGATAAACTATTTAAAGTATTAAAAGTATCTTTTACAACTCAGCATTGGGGGATTTTAACGAGATGGCGATTGAAAAAAGTTCCGGTTTAGCAGCTTGCATGTTTTAAAGTGTCAAGGAATAGAACTTGTGAGAATCTAGAATCACCTTGAAGTAATTGCTAAACGATCCTAAACTTATAAATTTTAAAATGAAAATATTTTGCTTTTAAGAGTTTCACAGCTTTTATAAGAAGAAAGATGAAAATAACTATCAAATGATAATCTTCTAGCTCATTCTCTGACTCGTCCCCGCCTCATATTCCGTATCCCCAAGTTGACTCATTCTCCCTCGACTCTCGCCCTTCACGAGGACAAAGAGACGACTGGGGACTAGCCAGCCTCATTTTAATCCTATGGAATATTTGTTTTGCAGGGTAAAGGCAAGATGTCTACATATTGGCTCAAGAGTGTCAGAGATCGATCCTTTCAGTATTCCATTTAATACTCAAACTCGCACATAATTCATAAACTTAAGGAACTCATAACCGTTGAGGTGGTTTGGATATCTGATCTTAACGTACATGGAATTTTAAGATGTTATTTCTCCGTTTGCTCCTTAGTTTTTAGTTTCTCTTGAGAAGATATATCATACACTCGAGCATTCTAGGTGTTTTCCAAACATCGAGAACAGAAATTGGTTGAATATATATATTGACGCGCAGCGGAGTATTTTGGGGCAACTTTAAAGTGTTTAGCAATTTGATGAAACACTGTCGCGTCTGATATAGCTTATGGGTCTGCATAATCTGCGAGCCAGCGAGTCATGCGAGCCACCATGTAAGACATGCGAGCCATGCGAGCGATGTAAGGCATGCGAGGCATGACTAATAAAGTTATAAAGATACCAGCTTACGTCGCTTGGCAAACCTCTTTCTTTGATTGGTCTTGAATGTCAAATTAAATTTTTCAGTTGGAATTATGAGCAGGATTGACAGGTTTGCTTGCGGTTAGCTCCACTTCATTTTGTTTGCGGCTAGTTCCGCCCCTGTTTGCTTGCGGTTAGCTCCACTCCGGTTTGCTTGCGGTTAGTTTTACTCTAGTTTGCATGCGGTTAGCTTTCACCCCGGTTTGCTTGAGGTTAGCTTTCATTTGTTGGTTGGGGCAACACTATCATACATTGATATATTTATGCTTATAGCATATAAACTTTAAAAATTTGAATTTCTTGGTCAGTGCGGCGTAACAAACGTAAAAAGCAGTCTTGAGCGGCTCGCATGGCTTGCAAGGCTCGCACCGTGGCTCGCATGGCTCGCTGGCTCGCAGATTTATAAAACTCTAGCTTATCAATGACGAGACTAAAACAAAGCCTAAACGTAAAAATATATTCTTATTAAGATCAGATTTCCAAACCACCGTCAGGGTTCTGATCGACTAAATTTACGAGAATGAAAAAGTACTATGGGATGTAAACAAACAAGCAAAACGTAATTATGATTAGAAGAGCAATCGATCCCGTTAGAGGCTCTCATGATATTGCACGAGGATTAACCTTTTCGAAAGTGGATTAAGCTTAAGGATAGGGGATTTAGCAGGACATTCGATGGTGCACTGTACCGTAAGAAATGCGTAACGTAGTTGCCTAGAAGTTTGTGCAGTTGTCTTCCGATGAAGCTGGATGAAGCGGTCTGGATTCGAGCCCTGGCCTGGGTCATTGTACCGTAACCCTGTGTGAGACACTTTATTCTCACAGTATCTTTCTCCACCCAGGTGTATAAATGGACACCGGAGATTTTAATGCTGAGAGTTTACCCTGCAATGGACTAGCATCCCATTCAGGGAGCAGTAGAAATGCTCCTGGTTGCTGCATTTTTCTGAGATTGGAGAAAAGCGCAGATCAGACCTGATGAGCCACTAGGGTCGAAAACAAATATTACCTTTCTACAGGAGCCATAATCGATTATGGCTCCTGCTTTCTACTATTTTAAATAGCCCCTTAAACCCCCTGTCGTGTGAGTTATAATTACAGACAACTCTCGCCTTGCGGATACCCCGTTATTACGGACAGGGAATTGAAGTCCCGGCGAAAAAGAACAACTGAAAATAACTCTCGGTACTACGGACTTCCTTTATTACGGAAACCGAATTGTGGTCCCGAACGTGTCCGGTTATAGAGGGAGTTGACTTTAGATGTACTTAATATAGTTTGAATACAGTTTACTATGTACAAATTGGGAATACTAGCCAAAAACAACAAAAGAGGGTCAATATTAGCTACCCGTACAGTTTAAAGGACAGTTTTTAGCCACAGATAAGCTAACTGGCCATGATTGTGCTATTGAAAGTGTCTTCATTTTTTAGTCAAAACCATATTTAGCCATATTTGGCCAGCCACGTAACCAGAACTCAAACGCCTTCCATTTTAAACATTGAAAACAATGCTTATGGTTGAACAACATCCTGATGCAAAAAGTGGATGGATATTTTGGATGTTTTATTTGAAACGGTAGGACGTCATTAAGACGCATATTTATCCGGTACATAACAGTTCCTTTATTTGTAAACTTTCTGCAATAGGTGGTTGGTTGTATCACGTGCGCAAATAATAATTCCATGCGTTTGATTTTTACTGCGCGACTACTCCAACCAAGGCCACTTGAAAAAATCTGGGCAAAAGTGGGAATGAAAGCCTTGTATGTTAACAATTGATTTCCCACAAATTGTGTATCTAGACCAGCTGCATGCTACCGAAGCAATAAATTTGTGATCATTTTTAACTCGGAAAAGAGTTGTAGTGGGCGAAGTGAATTCACTCCTTCACTCCATCACTCCTTCACTCGTTTCCTGTTAGACATATGCACGCAATGCGTGCAAGTGTTTTAAGGCCTCTAGAGAATTAGAAACTTTTCCGAGTTTAGTGGCTTATAGCCACTTTTAGTTATTATTATTTTAACATACAAACACTATTGTTCAATTTGTGAGGAATTTGCTTGGGTGGCCTTGAATGGAGTAGTCATGCTGTAAGAAAAAGAAACTTTTGTCGCTTTCCCCTTGATATTTAGGATTTATTCTAACCGGCAGTTTGTACAAAGTATACGCTTGGGAAAAGTAGCCTATTTCAAGTAGCCAAACCAAATTTTATATGTGAAACTCTGTGTTGTGTATATACAACTTGTATTGACTCTTTTTTGGTAGTCTTGTCCATTTTCTCTAAAAAATATAAAAACCAGCGTTCTTCGCGGACTTCGCGTATAGTTTTGAATTCTTGTACTCCATTGGTTTCACGAATTGAAAGTTTTCAATCAACTGTCAAGTTTTGTTTCGCGTGCAAGTCTTGTCAACTAAACTTTCCTGGGCGCACGTCACAAACATATGTATGCACGTGATAATAACATGCATGTGATCAGTGTAAAACCGGACTGACCGGTTTATGTAGAATAAGTGCGAACGGAGAAGAACGTGAGGTTAGAAGGATGTTGTAAAATTCTTTGTAATTGTATAACACGGATAAATAAAGGTTGTTGTTGTTGTTGATATTAAAATCGCTGTCTGTGATGATTTACTACTGAGGCGTAACAAACAGATTGTACCAAGTTCAAGAGAGAAGCATATTCGAATTCAAAGCAGTCATTTAGACATCGAGAAGTGTAAGCGTTAAGATTTCCTGTTTTGTCCAGGAAAGAACCAACATGTATGGAAGTTCAATATCGTCATTATTTAGTTTTCGAACATTTAAGGTGGCTCTAAACCCTCTCCATAGAAAAATTAAAAAACATTAAAATTTGCACGAAGCAGCATCTTAATGATCAAAATACGATGATAAAAAATCGGGGATCACCGAGCTCGTGTTGGGGTTGATTGCACTTAAAGCCAAAATTAAGCTATTTTTAACAGGCATACTACAGTCGAAACTCTCGTAAGCGGACACCCTCGGGACGCGAAAAAAGTGTCCGTAATTGGAGCTGGCCGCTTACGAGAATGGTTCTCGTAAGCAGCCACTAGAGGTGTAGGGGATAGATGGCCGCTTACGGGAGCTTGACCAGCTAACAATAACCGGACGGACGTGGATGACAACAAAACAAACACTGAAATATGGTACTGTAGTTACTGTAAAATCATTGCCACGAACGGCGATGTGAAGTGGATTGATAAAAACAAGATACAGAGGTTGTAAATAAGATTTTCTTTGGGGTGTCCGCTCAAGGGAGCTAAAAAACAAAGAAAAAGTCTAAGTCGTTATCTCTGAAAGTGTCCGCAGCCGCTTACGGGAATGTCCGCTTACGAGAATGTAAAAATACAGAGTTTGTATGGGAGTTAAAACGGGGTTTCAAACAAGGCGGCCGTAAGTAGAGCTGTCCGCTTACGAGAGTGTCCGTTAAGAGAGCTTCGACTGTATTACCATAGTAACACAACTTGTTCTCTTGTGATTGGGCATTCGTTTGATAGCATTATTGTAGTACTAACTGGTAGTATTGATGCGTCAAAGTGGTAAGTGCTGTAATGAACTGGAAACTGTCGCCAGCTACCTTAAATCCCCAAGAAACAGACCCCTTTTTAATAAACGGATAACGAACATAATGTTCAAATAAAATACCTGTAACATGTACATAAAATGTCTAGCAAGAGAACCACTCAGGAGTGAAAAATTTCCTGAAAGGGCGTGGCAAAAGATTGTTATTGTTCTTTTTGAGCTCCACTTGTCTAACAAGAAAGTAACTGGCAAGACAGTGATATGGGTAACTGAAACAATAGTTGGTGACAATGGCGTCGTGTTCAGCAGCCATGAGTTTGAAGGGAATGCAAAGCAATAAGGTTTTTAAACTTCCACCACCCCAAGGCTGTTTTTCAATGGGCATAAGAACAAGCATAAGCACAGCATAACAATAAGCACATACGAAGATCCAACACACTCATTCTTCTTACGCTGTTGGAATAAGCACAAGCACAAACAAAATTGTTGGTTCTTCCTGTGCTTATGCTTACTCCTAGTGAGGATAGATGAAAAGAATAAGTGTGTGCGCTCTTCTTATGTGTTTATGCTTGTAATTATACCCAGTGAAACCAGCCTTGCAGCATTTAGCATGCAACATTGCCTACATACCCGCAGAAAAATGGTCTTACAAAACGAGTTGTTCAAACAACCCAGAACATTTTGAAAAAAGAAAAGCCTTTTTCGCTTTGCTAGACTATCGAAAAACTCCTATCGAGGAATTACCCATCACGAGCACACATGCGTTTTGGAAGTCGCATTTAAACCCGTCTTCCAAACACACCCACATTATTATACTACTTACTTACTCATACTCATCCGGCCCATGAGGACTCTTGAGGCCGGCCACATTATATATTATAGCGACGACTTATCCGAAAAACGTCCGGAAAACGTTCATTCGCACATGACTGGGCATGTCAAGAAGCCAAGACAGTAAAAAATGGTTACAGGTTGCAAAAGGAATAGGTTTGATCTGATCAACATGGCTGAACGAGGAGATTCCAAAACGGGCACCGCAAGTCTAGTCTATGATCCAGTGAACTCTGAGAAAGTCGGTTCTAAATTATAAGAGTACGAACTATTCGACCACCAGTTTTGTTGAAACTGTCACCTTTTTATGAGAACATTTTCGATATGAACGTACGAACATTTTCAATATCTTGCATTAACCTGTGCAATAGTAAATTTCTAAAGCGCGCGACAAAGCTTATCTAGCTGGCTACCTTGATAATAGAATCATTAATTCAGATGACAATAAGTTCAACTGGTGTGTAATTTCGGCACCAACAAATGGACAAGTCCTCGGGAAAGTCTTCTAGGCCCCTGAAGAATTTACACGAGAAGACAGGTTGCATGGACTTATCTTCTCTTGAATTCCGATCTTAATTTTGAGGGACAAGACAATTCAAACCAGTTTGTTTCGAGACAAGTAATAGGTTCAAAACTGTGGTCCCTGTGACTATGTTTTGACGAAAATGGGTAATTCACACGGCGAGATTTGCCCCAGGGACTTGTTGCAAGGACTTGTCCCCTGACGTACGTGTGTGCGGACCTTAAACAAATAGTGCGTGTTAAGTGTAGCAGGGGCGGATCCAGGATTTCAAAAGGGGGGGGGGGGGTTGATGGCAGACCATTAGGGCCTAACCCTAACCCTAACCCTAACCCTAACCCTAAGTGGCAGCAGACGGCGAAACGTGGCGTAACAACAACCAGACATGAGCGAGAGCTAATTTTTCTTTATTTATTTTCTATTTCAAATAAAGTGACATTTCGAATTTTTTTTTACTGAAAAATTGGGGGTGGATATCCACCCTATCCACCCCCCCTGTATCCGCCCCTGTGTAGGTTATTATTTTGCCATCAATGCTTAAGTAATTGCTTAGAATGAATGAACATATTTACACAGAAGTTGCTTTTAGCCTATATCTAAGGATAATCTTATTAACAGTTTACAAACGTTCCGGCTTTTATATAGTCAGTCAGGCAATGCGCAACATCATCGACATTTTTTTTGTCTTGTTTGGACACTACCAGAAACCATAAAGTGGTCGAAACGGCGATTTCACGTAGTTACTTTATAGAAAACCTTTTCCTTTTTCTATAACTATTGCAAAACCTAAGAAAACAAGAACAAATTTAACGAATAAGGACAAAAGGATATTCCTGAAGATTTACCAGCATTTTCAGAGAAATATGGCAAACCTATTTAGTACAAAAGTACATAAGTCGTCAGTTTCTAAATCATATAACACTTTGAGTTCATGCGAGCCAAAAAATGTTTCCTCAGAAAATTTTTTCTATGAACAGTGTTCCATAGAATGTTAAATCTCGGCATGTAAACTGTAGGTCAAGTCAGTCTAATGGAATATCATCCACTTTGATTGCTTGTTCGTGAGCTGGTCTTGGCTGCTACACTGCTGACAAACCTGGTTAAAAACTGCGTCACTGCATCAGCTGGCATTATGTGGTTCAAGTCGAAAGGTTCATCGGCAGAAGGATCGAACATTCTGAGTACAGCCACCTCTGAGTCACTTCCTGCTGCGACTTCTTGCTTCAACATGTGCTTCATCATTTCAACTTGACCCTGAATTCCAACCAGCATTCGTCGCCTCATGTCCGGCTCAGTGCTGATCCAAACTTTGTAGTAGGCCATGTCCCAGCTGATGTTGAAGATTCTAGGCAAATCTCCAACTGGGATGTCATGGTTACGTACAATTTCACGCAGATCTTTCACTAAGGACCTCTCCAGAGTGTCCAGATCTTCAAGCCTCAGATCAGGGTCGTTAAAAGCCATATCGATAAGTTCTTTGCAGATATGGACGGAATATTTCCTTCAGTTCATGGTATCGGTAAGTTCTTGGACTGCCGCTTTGAGTCGCTTCCATCTGCCACATTGCGACCGTTGATTTGTCTCTCTTGCATTCGATGTCAGCAATCCCTTTGGATGGAATGTCTTCATTTTTTGCATGTGGTTGTCCTGGGGTAGATGGATTTGGATCCGTGCTTGGAACGCGTCCCTCCTTTTCATCTGGCTTTGTATCTTCGTGATTTTTGATCAACTTGTTGGAAAAATGTAGCGGATTTTCCATGATCTGCTTCACTTTCTCAGCTAGGGATTCAAGACTCTTGGGATCTTCAATGTAATCCACACCAAACAGAATGTATGACCTCACGAAGAAATGCCGCAAATCCTTCTTTGTAAGAGCTTCCAAAAGGTTCCCGAGGAGCTTCATCATGCAATCCGCTCTGGTTGCTTTCGGTCCACATCTCAGCACCAGTCTCTTCAATCGTTTGCAGAAGGAGATTCTTCAGATGAAATGACACCAGACTCGCTGGCTGAGTGGAAAGATAAGCGCGATGATATTTCTTCAGACAGCGGTAACACTCCCGTTGGATGTCGTTCATCTTCTGGCTTAACAAGTATTCAGCATGGGAAAAGGATATTCTGAAGTCGCAATCTGGATTGCCACTGTTCTTTGGGGGCTTTACTACCAAGTGATAGCCCTCCTGAATAACCTTGTTGACCATTTCCGGCGAAGGCCATTTACGCTCTCTTTTGAGCCACTCCCTTGCAACCTTTGGCCATCCTCGGGATCTGAAAGCAGGGACGAAATCGATTCCACCTATCCGCTCATGGAGCCGTGCTGTCTCAGTGTACTTGGATTTGGTTTCCTGAGAGGGAGTAGGTTCTGCTTCGACGACCCTTTTTCCGAACAAGTGATCAAGCCAGCCATTACGTATCTTCCTTTGAAGTTCTTTCTTCTCATCATCTTCTCTTGTCATTGGCAACGCGTGGAAGATCTTGAGCGGTCATCTCTCCTTTGTGTACCAATAGTTGCCATCCTTTTTGGCATCCGTTGTCGTCTTCTTTACATTCGCCACTGCTTTTGTCTTCGCTCTCGTTGTCTGCACCCTGGAGAAAAAGTGGATTGTTGAGACATCTGGGGGTAACATATTGTTGCTTGGCATTAATGATTTCTTTGAGGTGGATTTCAAGTCTCCAGTTGTTCCCCGACCCTCATCACAATCTGCTTCGGTAACACATCGCCCATTATCTTCATTTCGTCCGCTTTCGTTTTCGTCACGGCGCTTTTCTGCCGTGACGAATTGTGGATAATTATTATTCACAGCAGCTGCATTGTGTCGTCCGGTTTCGCTTGTCGTTCCGCTTTCGATTTCTCGAAGTCGGGCTTTGAGCTTTTGAGCTTTATCACTGCACTGGAGTTCTTGAATAATAGCTGGGAACGTTTCAGAAACACCCAGTTGACCTCTTTCTTGCAGAGAGATTTGAACCTCATTTGAAAACTTCAGAATGTCGTTTAAAAATTCGGCATGTTGTCTTGTGTATTCAATTCCTCTGGCATTACACAAGTAATGGGCAAACCATTCCCATTCAGCGGGGTCTATGTTGGGCAAATTTTGTGGGTCTTTCAGCCTCTCCAACTGCTCGGAAATAGTGCCGAATGACTGGGCATAGTTTAGGGTTACAGCTGGGCTTGTAGCGCTGTTCTTTATGTGGGAGGTACATTGTAGCATTTGGGAAACGTCTTCTCGTGACATTAACTGAAATATGCGAGTAACTAAAGTCTGCTAAATACGACGAAGCACTCCCATAAATTGCAGGATGGAAATTCTTTAAGGCTGAAGTAGCCACGTATTCGGTTTCGTCCACGAGGCAGGATTTTAACACGGGGTGATCGCTACCTCTGATTTTCACATGCAGCGGATTATCCAGTGAGAATATTCCAACAGCTCTTCGTAAATCATCAAGTTGTCTGAATCTGAAAAGATCATGATGTCAACATCTCCAACATCATCAACTTCTGGACATTTTAAATCTTCAGCTGCGCTTCCGTAAGGTCGAAACCGAATGCGATTATCAGAAGTTTTGTCCAAAAGCTCAGACAATTTCTGTAAAACGTAACTCGAGACGTGTTCGGTGTAGTTCTTCCATAGTTCGCCTTCCTTGCCTCGTTCGCCCAGAAGCTTGAAGACGAAGTTTAGTTCTTCGCTTCGCCTCGTCTTCTCCTCTGTTGCAGCCATGTTACGCCGGAAACTGAAATGTTCTTCAAGAATCCGTTCACTGAGAGCGGGACATTTCCCATAAATATCTATGGCACCTGCATGGCTATTTTTGTTTCTTTTTCTAAGAAACGTAGCGGTATTGTTTTGCCTTCAGGGGTGACTAGGTACTGATGTAGTGGTTATACTGTCCAATCAAAGTAAAGTGCATAATTGGCAATGTAAACATGGTCTAGGCTTCGTGAACACATGTTCCTTAGATATCACTAAAATAATCGTCATGAACACAAAAGGAAATTAAAATATATTACGAATTGAAAGTTTTTACGACTGAAGTGATTTTAAGTTAGATTGAAACGATGTATTGTGAGAAAAAATATACAAAGGCTCCCTTTTCCGTGTTAAATTGAAATGTAAACATGACGGCAAAATTTCCGCCTACCACTGAGCCGCAACAACATGTACGATGATGCATTTCAAGCGTTGCCTTGTACGGAAATGGGAAATCAGTAGACTTCGAATGCTCTAACATCATTTTCCTGCAAAGTGTGGAGCGCTAAAAATGTGTCACAAAGACTGAGCCCCGTTTGTTTCGTGTTGGAACCCAGGGTGTTTTCGTCCCGGACCGTTTGGAGCCCTTTTTGAAACCTGCGTGTACAGCCAAGTTTTTTTCTATTTTTTTTTTTTTTTTCATGCGGGCTCTCACGAACTATAAGCCCACATAATGCAATGAGCCATAAACTTAACTCGCTTACATTGGTCTATAAAGCAGGATTTAAACCGAGGAACCCGATTGTGCTAGCATTTGTTTTGTTACAAGTGCAATGTTTGTCGAAGATAGAGACAGGATACCAGCTTTAGTGCAAGTGGCCCGTTTTGATGATACCAAGCGAACGTGATGCCCATTTTATTTGCGTCTTCACGCTGCTCTTACCGCGTTCCACCAATCATTTTTCCTTTGCAAAATATTGCGCCTCAGTAGCAAGACCAGCAGGACTACATTTGTAAGGAAACAACGGGATCTTTCATAGTTCCTAATTCCAATTCTTTTGCATACCTGTTTGAATCTCCGATTTTATTTTTAAACAGATGCTTCAAGATTGTTCCTTTCAGTGGAGCTTTTTCCAGTTATTTAATTCACAGCGGAAGAGCCATCCTCCCCCTCCCCTCCCCCCCCCCCCCTGCGTAAAAGAGTAACACGAAGTGAAATCGAGCAGCGAAAGATAACTTGTTTATATTATGTCAGTTTTTATTTTCATATCGCCCAAATAATTTTAACAGGAACATATAAAAATTATACCGACAGGTAACCGTTTAATACAGTCTCTCAAGAGGATAATCCGTAGTAGTAGAACTTTATTTAAGTTTTATCTCCCGTCAACAGTCTATTTATAGTTTGTTATCAACCTCTTCAGTATTAATCTTTCTTGGTACTATTACTTTTTAACTTTCTTTGTATTTAAAAGAAAAAATTGTACATCAAAAAGTAATGATAAATGGCAGCGTGAAAGAGTGACTTTTAATTGAGTGTCGTTAAACCAAAACCGAAGCAATCACTCTGGCCAATCACAATGCCATCCCAATAAAATGTTTCGTTTCCCATCGCCCGACGACCCATTTTTCGAAAAGAAAAAAAAAAAAAAAAAAATCCAGATCACTAGTCAAAGAAGAAGACTTCACTTACGAGCACGATGTTGTTTATACAATTGGTATGATGTGATGTCTTTGTCTTTATAACATCGAAACTACGTTTTTAAAGATGTTGGAAAACGAACGAAAAGACCCGCGAGTGACTTTGTAATCAGGCTTTCTACGTTGCAGTCCGGCCTTTCTGGAACCCAGAACCCTTCAAGTGTTCATCTTTTTTTTTTTTTGCCCGCCCGACCGACCCACCATCACAGGAGACGGGGCGATGGGAAACGAAACTTTTATTGGGATGGCCAAAGGACACAGACAATCCAGTGAACACAATGAAAACTCGAAGCAAATACAAATGTACAGGTAGCCAGCAAGAGGAGCGGGAAAAACGCGTACCAGCGAGTCAAAATTGGTTATGGTTTTACTGTAAGTTAGGCGAGAAGTAGCCTGCGTTAGAGACGAACTAGGGGTTCGTCTGCAACGCAGGCTACTGAGAAAGTGGCGCGATTTTTTAAGTCAATCACTAACCGTAGTAATTATGCAAAACAAAGCAAACGTGAATTACTTTCGACACTCAATTAAAACAAAAACGCTCTATCATGCCGTCGCAGATAAATTGCACTACTCACGAGATTTTAAAGTTACGTACATATAAATTGCACCCATGATACAGCCTTAAAGCTAAAAGACCATATGTTCTATAGAAAGGTACAGTCAGTGAACATTTGGGTGACTGTCTTGACCTCTTGTAACTCCCATGACTGCATAAAAATTCTGGCCTTTTTTTATAGTATATCATCCCCCGCCCAAGCCATTATGAGTACGATCAATGTGTACAGTGTACACGTATATTATTGCTGAAGGCTGTAATGTTTGTGATCCTCCAGGAGTTAAAGCATCTAGTAGATTCTGTCATGAACCAAATAATCTGAAAAGGTAATGAAAAAAGGTCTTAGGCCATTGTTAGCAAGAAACACGGAACTAAAAGAGAAAGGGACAGGAAAGGGACTAAAAGAGACAGAACGGAGTAGGGGAGGGGTCAGGTCTTCGTTCCTCGCTGGGAAAGGAGTGCAGGCTCATTTTCCCAAACAACAGCTGGTAATTGAGCCTATCACGCATAATGCACATGTCATCATCACCCAGCTTTTTTGCACCACAGTTTCTCACATGTATTTCCCAACATTTTGACAGGCTGCTGTAGAATTTGATAGCAAAGTGAAATGTCTTCCCTTAAAACTCAACATGAAGGCAGAATTTAATAAACCTGCAGTGCAATACATTTGCCACTGGACCTCACAGTTTTTACTAGCTCTACCCATCTCTACAGTATTTGCTGGCATGATGATGTTTTTATTTCAATATTATGCAAGGTGCCAACAGGCAAATACCACATGGGCGGATGGAAGCCAAGTAAAGTCACCATCAAATAACAAATCTGGCTTCAAAGTTTTTTAAGCTCACCAGAGATTTAAAAGATAATTACTTCGGTTCACAGCATTATTGGGTATAATGCCTGCATTATGCCCAATAATGCTGTGAACCGAAGTAATTATCTATAATAATAATCGACCCTCATAACACCCTATTATTCTCTCTCTGTATTACATCGACGATTTCAGTTGCTTCCACACTGATGTTTTGGTACATGACTACAATTGTCGATATATTGCAGAGAGATAAATAGGATTTTAGGAGGGTCAGAAATTATTACCAAGTTCTAGGCTTTATGTACATGTAAATCAAGGGACAACCAATACTTACATAACCATACATATCATTATTATAATGTTCCATAGACCAATGAAAATTCTGAAGTAGCGAAGATTTCGGAGGAAGTCTGTAAACTTTTCAGCTACAGGTAAAATGCCAAAAAAAATCACATTAATTTTTATTGTTGTGAACTTAAATAAAATAATAATAAATAAATAAAGTGTCTTTATTTCATTTGATAAAATACACATCAAAAGGTACAAGTAAAAATATTTAAAGAGAGCTAAATACAGGAATAAGAATAAAAATTAAAAATTAGTTACAATATTATGACAATTATATTAAAAAAAACTATGTAAAAACTAAGAATTAACAGCTAAATTATATCTAAAAGCTAACTTATTACTAAAACTATTCTTAAAACGCTCAGTATTTAGTCGAGGTAATACAATATTTGCTGACCGTAACTGATGAGTAGAACAGTGCCGCTTTGGTAGTAAATTGTACAGTGGGTGATTTTTGTTTATACTGATTTTTTCAAAAAGTGTGCGGTCCGCTTTCTCAAGTAGGTCATTAATATTGATTAATTCAGAGATATACCGTCGCTTGTGGCACCTTTTAAGGAAACACTGTACTGCATTAAGCAAAATAAGCAGGAATCTCACAGTACTGTGTTCTAAAAAGTACCATCATTTTCTACACTCTTCCTACATAATGAATACTACATGTATATCCTCAAGAACTTGTGTTTTCATACACCTACCTAACGAGGGTTCATCATTTTCCTCTCCAAATGAATCTGTTGGGTTTCTCTTTTTACTAAAACAAAACAAAATGTGGTAAACATACACATGTAATACATTTGATTTGGGCAAGCTGAGTAATCATATTAAGATACATTACAATGTGCATTGCAATGTACATAAAATGTAATTGATTTAACCCTGATTTCGTACAAACATATACAGTTATAATATATTAATTAAGGTTTTACAAATGAGTGTATAGCTGAAACACAAGTATTATAGTGATTTCAGGGCAAGGAACAATATGAGAATGAATAAGGGATTTATGACTCCAGGACATTTTTCTTGCATATTTCTAACTCCATTACAGGATACAACTGTGTGATACAATAATTATCTTTTGTATGAGGCACCACAGTATAAAACACTAGGGGTGGCGAATGGTCCTTCAATAACTACATGTCTCGCAAAATTTTAGCCAATTTTCAGGGGTCTCGTCGTCTTGAATTTTTCTTTGACGCCTTCTCGCAGTCTCGATTTCTTTTGCAAGGCTAAAAAGGTCTCGGGCTCGCAGAAAAGATATCAGTCTCGCCGTCTCGCAAAGTCTCGCATTTACCATTCGACACCCCTAAACACTCTTTCGCGCTAAATTGCCCAGTTACATGTAAATGTACATACATTGTATACATGTAATATTTGGTATAACAGGTGTTATTTGACTGGTTCCTATAAAGGACTGCCAGAACTAAGTTCATGTTCTTCTTACACAAAGTCTTCTCGGTGTAGGATTTCTAGGTTTGATGTACCGGTATATCACATAGGTTCGTGTTAATTTTACTCACAGTTTGAAGTTGAGTACTGCACAGGCATTAATCAACAAAGTGCTGCAAAAAATAAACAAATAAATAAATAAAAAAATAAATAACATGGAAATATGAAATGCATATGATTAAGCAACTTAATTATTAACAGTTTTTATTATATAGCCGCGAGTGTTTTACTGGAAAATAGACCACTCGTAAAATTCATACAAAACTGCATCCGGGACTGTAGTGGCGTATTTTCCATATCCTCACTAGTGAGGATATCGATGACGTCATTTCCCGCCTTTGCATGGTTGTTTTTGCAAAGCTGCCAACGCCGGTTGTAAATGGCGTGCTATCGAGATTGATTCGTGAAGTTCACTGAAGCCAAAATAAAATGTTTTACTGAGGAGCAGGAAAATGTTTACACAAGGAAGAAAACTTCTTATGACTTGAAATTATTTAAAAGAGCTTCTAGCTTGTGGAAAGTCAGACGAAGAGAGGGAAAATCAAGAAATTCCAGCTGCCGAACTGCAAGACTTCGCGATCAGAAATCAGTAGAAAAGCGGTGAGTTTAAGCAGAAACAGATTTCAAAACGGCGAATTATTTATTGTCAGTGACATTGATGAAAGCTAATAAACAGACTGTTTTTAAGTTTACGTTATACATCTTCTGAAAGCTTCATTTCGCGAAATTTTGCCTTTCAGTTTGGCAATTTGCTCAATTGTTATATTTAGCCGTCGCTCGTGTTTAAGCTTTTTACTTCATGCATGATTTTTGTCTATATAATAAAAAGAAAATTACACGGCGGCGCGACGATATGAATTTTATTTTCTCGAGGTAAAATCAATATGTTACTCATTCGCTGCGCTCATTCGTGAAATATTGCTTTACCACTCGAAAATAAAATTCATATCGTCGCGCCGCCGTGTAATATCCTCTATATATAGCTGTAAATAGATCAGTTTTCAATTGAGTCATTTAAAACTTAAACCAAAGATATCTCTCTGGCCAATTACAAAGCCTGGCACAGATATTCCAGTGAACCAACCAAAAGACATAGCAAAGAAATGTAAACCAAACACTTAGCAATGTTTATGATTTTTTAACCTGTGATCAGGAGGTATTTTTATGGGTTTTTATTTAGAAAAAAGTTTGCCATCACACTTGAAAAGAAAAGTGTACCGTACAAGGTTCAAAATAGCAGCCGGCTGTCGGCGGTAGCGGGCACTTTGACAACACTAGCCGGCTGCTACCGAAGAAATAGAATATTATGCCTTGATCGACCAACTGAAATCAAAGTTGCTGGAATGTTGAAGTAAACATTTCAAATCAGACAATAAAGCAGCTACAGGGCTAGAGAGTGCGACTCATTGCGTTAATGCGACCAAAATTTCATCTTTGGCGACTAAAACGTTTGGTTTTACGGTTTTACATGTACAACTTCATTTCTGTGTTAAGATGAATAGCGGGCTGCCCCACCTTCTCAGGTATTTTGTCCTTCCAAAAAAGTATATTGGAAGATCTTATTTACTTCTCAAACACTCAAAATAAGAAAAGAAGTCACATTGCTCCAATCCATTCTTTTGAAATGCCGTAAAACATTCCATTAATTTCAGAAAGCTTGCAAAGGGCTGACTGTGTTTGAAATCGCCCCAGAATGCATTGCAAACCTATGGGTACGTCTTATGGGTACGTCATGTATGCAAATGGATTGTGTCCCTTGAAAATGCATGGCTCTTTTAACAGCCAGGGAAAAAAATGAGCCTTGACAAAAAAAGCCGACAAATTCAGGCTAAAAACAGAATTTTATTTTGAACCCTGGTACCTGAACACAGATCATTAATTTTGTACTGAGTATTTGCCAAATTGATTCCTCACGTACTATATTAATGCAACAAACGTGATTGAAAGATGGAATATACTTTACATATAGGTTATACTATGCATAAGGTCACGTGCATATGACCTTTTGTACATGTATGTGCACGTTGTATAATTATGGGACAAAAAACAGTACATCTCAATTGTTAAACCCTGTATAAATTATATACTGTATAACAATTTAATTTTATGGTTTTCAGTTAGACACTATAGAATCTCCCATTTGCAGTATGCATGTACAGTTTATACAAATTCCTGTGTGTTTAAAAGTATTGCATGCGTGCATGTTGGATATGAGATACACAATGTAGATAGCCAACAAGGCACGAGGGGCCAAGTTGGCCATATCTATCTTATGTTCAACAGGCACGAGTGGAATAATTGTTTTATTAAAAACACCGAAGAACTGCAAAATTTGAACTCTCTGGCTGTTCTTGCTGATACATATACCTATCATATTTGGGTTCCATGGTACAGTCAAGTGTATATGAGCTCTTATACCCACCGACAGGCTTTGAGCCAGGATTTTGAAAGTGGGAGTCCAGAATTTTTATAAGGCCTGGCTTTGTCCCTTAGGAAAGCCTGAGGAGCATGCAAGGTGTTGTTCTGCAGTTATGAGTGCAAAGGTATCTAAAGATTTCCAAATTTGCTAAAAAAAACCTCTGTATACAGTTAAATTCATATTAATTTTCTCTGAAAAATTGGCCATCCATAGGACTCCTGCACTCCCACCTGGCTTAAAGCCTGCCCACCGATTAATTTTCACCAAACTCACTTAACAAAACGCTTCACATGATACAAAATCGGTGACAGGTATCAGACAATACATCCTGTCTGATTTGATATCCGTCCCCGATTTTAAAGATATATACAAAACTAACGAACATAGTCGCCTTTTCAGGTCAAAAATACATAAAACAATCAACTTGCATTTATTTCAACAGCAGTTACGCCATGATTATCACTGTTGGGTTTTTTCCTATTTTCAGGCGATAAAGTGCATTGTGGAAATTAATCAGAGGATTATAAAATAAACCCCTTACTGACTTGCTGGTATATTGGAGAATAATGCCCTTGGCTGAAAGATTGTCCTCAATATACTATCTACAAAGTTCTAAACAGATGCACAGCATATGCTCATACAAGCCTTCAAATAGTGTTATTCTCTAAGCAGTCAACTTGTCACTTGAGGAACAATTATTTTTGCCATGAAGTACACGTAAGTGTGTCGGATCAGCCAATTTTATTTTTTGAACTGGTATACCTTGATTTTAGCATGTTTCCTGTTTTATTGTTTACCCACAACAAGAGTTTAATTTAGATTATTGCTGGTCAGTTTACCAGGCCAGACTAAACTTTTACTGCTCAAAGTGCCAAATGACTGCCTACTACATACACTTACCGTACCCAATTCGAGTAGCCAATCGAAGCGCGATACTGTCCTGATATCCTACGGTATCGTCACTGACGAATGCCACCATATCACGGACTTGGATAAGAGTGACTGACGATGAATTAAAAAGAGGACCAAAAAGAACTCGTATTTTTAGCGGTGAGCGGCGAGAGAAAACTTTCCCGCCAACTAACTGGCGCCCCAACGCGAGTTGAGACGAGACTCAGATGATTGAGTCAGATCCATCGTGAAAAACAAAATGAAACCAAACAAGTGGGGAAAGGGAGAGGACGGAAGATTGAAGACAGGTCAGTCACACGTACGACCCGCGGCACAGAGGATACCGGATGGGGGACGGAACGCGACGGCAGGGTGTCCCCGTTTTTGCGACTGCGCCGCATACGAACCATGTCTCGACCAAACCGCGAGCCGAGCGTACCAAAGGAGATTAGGTATAAATAGAGGAACCCAACCTCATCTGACTAACTCTTCAGTACCATCGTATATACAATGAACATGTAAGTGTACTGCATTGGTGAATGTTATACATGTAAGTGCATTGAGTCATACATCACCTAACCCCTAATTGTTTAAAGGGTGGATAACGCTGTCCACCAGATAAATCACTTTCCGATGGACAGTGAAGTAGGTTTTGTACAATGACTGTTGTCCACTGGATAGTGATTTATACGGTGTAAAGTGTTATCCACCCTTTAACAATTGGGCCCTTTTGTTTAACCAATTTCTTTTCTTGCTTGATGTCCTCAACTTGTGATGTTAACGACTGAAGTGTACTTATGATATTTATTCATGAAGTACATACCCACTGATCAGCAGGTCAGTGTAATGATTAGGGTTTACATGTATGAGCCACCAAAATATATCAGATTGCTTACCCCACAATTCTAAATAAATAAAGTAAACAAATATAATAAATGGGTATTTTCAGTGGCATCTTCCACACAGTTTCTCCTTTTTTAATCCCACTGTTTCCAGATCAAATTAGAATTTGGAAGTGTTGTTTTTTGTGGAGGGAGAAAACCGGAGAACCTGGAGGAAAACCCTCGGAGCAAGGACGAGTACCAACAGCAAACTCAACCCATAATTATATAATACAGGGTCCGGGAATCAAACCCGGCCACATTGGTGGGAGGTGAGCGCTCTCACCACTGCACCATCCCTGTTTCCACAATTCTAAGGTCTTTCCACTGAAATAGAACTTTAACTGAGACTTTTTTCAAACATTGCCCACTCGTTGTTTATCTTACACAAATGTGAAAATTTGCAGAGTTTTAAGAAACATTCTTAGAGTTAGTCTTGTACTGCAACCTTATACATGTACACTTCTTGTTTTAATAACGAATTGCGTGCTTTTACATTTTGTATGAAAATTTTTGCTCATGCAACTTCCTTTACTACTGCTGATGAAATTTTGATCCTTAAATCTCATTAAAAACTGATTCAATTTCATTGAAATATTCTATACGTGTCAAATGAATTCGAAGAATTGATTCATCTTTAGTTTTATATTCTATCAACGCATTCGCCTCCAAAACTGGATTTTATACATCGTATCTATTACCTTAACAACATTAAATATATTTAAAAAAGATATACATACCCAGCAACAAGGATATCCGAAATAAAAGCCATAATAAAGCAACAACGACATAAGCTCTTTTCCCAATAAACAAACTGAAAGTGCCGAGCACTTTATGGCCTGGTTACATTGCACATAGAAATGCCTGGCCGCCAAGTCGTTAGTTACCAATCCTCCGTCGGTTTCGTTACGCAACAAAACACACAAAAAGGCAAATTAGTTTTTAATTTATTTTATTCATGTCAGAACTTTAAAAGTTTTAATCATTATCGCATTTAGCCTATGTTAATAATCTATCTATCTAATCTCTATGACTATTTGACTATTTCTCTATGTCTATGACTATTTTTTCTGTATCTATTTAGGTCGGACCGTAGGTTAGGTCTGAGATAAAAAAGTGAAACTGGTTTTCATCTAAATCCTCAAATGCAAACTGTATCAGTAAAATATTTTGCTAGCTATCTGTGATTATGAATGCATTTACATTTAAGACGGAATCCATCAGGAAATCGAGTTATATCGATTTTAGTTCGTCAAAAATTGAGTACCAGAAAAATTTAAATCCTATTGCGTTCTTTTTACTCTTTCAAATCTTTTTAAAAGCCAAAGATGCAAGTAATTCTCCGTGATAACTCCAACAACAATTTCCTTTTACAGCCTGAGAAAATGAATATCAAAGTTCACAAGAACCATGTAAACTATAGGTAAAATATCACGTGTAGCTAGTTTTGTAAAGTCGTCTTTAAAGCGATTCAGTGGAACTTCGAAATTTGTTTTCGATGTTTGGTGTTGTTAGAAATGATTTCTTTTGATAGGATATTTGAAACAGTGACACAGAAGTTTGCACAAAGATTTAAGTCGTTATTGTACATAATATTTTTTTTCAATTAATACTCGAAGTCCTGGCGGAGTCCGGTTTAATACATGCATAGTGCGTAGCCATGTTGTGTTGTGTTGTGTTGTGTTGTGTTGTATTATGTTTTTTTTTCTTTTTCAGATTTTGTTGTTCATCTGAGTCCGTATCAATTTTTTAATCCTGACCACTTGACCATCCTTAAAATCCATCCGTTTTTTGTTTAGACTTACAAATCGCCGCTTTTGCGTTGTGCCCGTACCTTTTGAATAGCTAAGAAAAACTATTATTCAGAGAAAAAAAATATATAAACCATGTACTTGTTCTGAGGTTTACTTTGATTTGACGGTAGTGATTAACATCACAAAAAATAAAATAAAAAAGATGGCTTTACATCCTGACATATTGTAAGACCAAAAAAATATTTCCTAATCGTCTTTCAAGTGTTCTGGCCCAGATAACAGTGCAACTACTTGAACCAGGGCACTTAACTTGAAAGACTTTGCCTGGAAGAAAATTGCCGAAACAAGACGTTACATGTATTTGAGAACAATGGATAGCGAATTTTACCGAGAAACAGACCAATGACCTTAAAACTTCGACACAATAAAATTTTAAACCGAAAGCGAAGGCAAATACAAATCTGTTTTTTTTTTTTACTCTATACCATATACACTTTACACATTCCATCCTTGGCTGCGAATTCTTATAATGATTCATTTTACTCGAAAATTGTAACTTAAAAAATCTGTTCGTGAAAGCCGTTAAAACCGCTCAAATTTTAAGATCAAAACTAACCAATCAAAAAAATGAGAAAGCTTCCTGAGAAATTCACAACTTTGTCGGGTATAACAAACTTCGCCAAATTTGGTTTCAAGCATGAGAGGTGCGGTTCAAATAGGCGCACTGCGACGGAATTACTGAGATAGTTGAGAAATACCATACTCAAGTTAGAGAACACGACTTAGGAGAAGAATCGTACTGCAGTCAGTGATTAGTCTTTCTCGATGTTGTTGTTGCCTTCCAGGATTTCTGTGCATTCCTTGCCTTTCTTTCCAAAAGAGAAAGAGCTTTGCTTCCTAATACTGATCCACGACAAGACAGTTCCAGAGCGACTTCTTGAGGTGCTTTGTTGACTCTCTGTGCTCGTCTTTCGGCTCCTGTCCGAGGCGCTGCTGAGCCTTCGTAAACGTGTCGTCGACAAACTGCTGGAACGTCTTCTAAACACCTCATCCACGCCGGGTCCTCTAAAAATAATCCGACGAAGAAGCACCACGATGGTTCTGCGTAGGTCTGGATTGCGGTAGGAGTACAGGAAGGGGTTCAAAGCACTGGAACTGTAATGCATCCATTTGACAAAGTGCAGCAGGCGGAAAAAGGTGGTTGATGGTGGAAGGACTCCAGGGTCAAACGTAGCAAGCATAGTTATGGTGAATAGTGGTAGCCATGCCATAATGAACAGCAGTGTTATTAGAGCCACAGTCAAAGACAGTCGAATCTAGAATAAAAACAAAAAAGCAATTTTTTTTTTAGAATTTTGTTTTGAATTAATGTCTGCGCCGCACACTTCAATCTTGAGGTATGTTCTAAGCAGGATTTAGATTATAAGGAAACTGTGCTTAAAATAAGATATTTTCTTCCTGAATTAATTCTTCACTCAGTTCTTAGTCGTCGAATTATTACGGTTTGCAAATCGGTCGACATGACAATTGAGAAAGCTTAATCTTGACATAAGCAGGAGCCCATCACTTGGCTCCTGACATAAGTTATGTTGTTATTAGCAAAAACTAATTCTCCAAAAACAGGCCGTTCTAAATCGATTCCTTAAAGTCCTTATTATGTCTTCAACCCATTTTTTATTCATTTCTACAGGAGTTAACTGGCAATGGGCATTTTGTTTTGTGTGCCCTTCCTAACACTGCTTAAATTGAAATGTTATGAAAAAATATTATATAATTTCGTCCGAATTTTCATAAAATTTCAACTTTTGCTTACTTTTGTTACTAAGAGTGGTCAACTATTTAAAGCAATCTTGGTGAAGTTTTTAGTGTTTTTTCTTTACAAGCAGATCGAGTAGGGTGTTTTTTTTTATAGGGTGGTAGAAGGGGGATCTCAATCACAAACCACGAGCCTTTTTACTTCAAATCACGAATCACATATACTTTTTAGATCGTTTCACCTATCACGTTAAAATATAAATTCAGACTGAAGAAAATGAATTTTAAATGATAGTTAATTTGCCTGGAATTTACCTTTCAATAGCCTAGTAGCAAGACTTGATTTCTCATGTGAGCTCACAGTGAGAGACAATTTCCAACAAACATATAAATCTTGCCAAGAGAATTAACGTTCCTTGGTTTTTCATAATTCGTATTTTTTGTCACTTTCGGTCCAATTCCGAAAAATGATTTATGAGCATGCTATTTATGTGCCAGCTTTATTTTATAACGCTTCAAAGGTACCATCAATTTTATAGTTCAAAGGTAATTTCACTACTTTGTATCACATTCAAACAGCACCACTGGCCCAGGTCAGAGACACTTAACGAAGGTATTTAAATGGCAACCCATTCAGGGTGGTTACTCGCGCAGAACAACAAATAGAATTTACATTGTTGAAGAAATAAACCTCACCTCTCTCTCCAAAGAACCCTTATGCGTCTGATGTTCGTTCAAAGTTCCCTTGGTCTTAGCAGCCACTAGAATGCTACAGTAAGCACTGATGATCACAACGACTGGAATGAAGAAGCACACACTTGCAGTCAGAATGGTGTACGGCATCTGCCAGGCTGTACCATACTGCAGCGGTTGGAGAGAAGCCAATACAGCAGAGAATAACCAAGCTGAGACCACTGCGATGTAAAACGTCTTCCGCTGGAGTTGGCGATGCTTGAATGGTCTTAAAATGGCGTGGGATCTCTCGATACTGATGCCTGTCAGCTGGAGAATGGAGGCGCTTCCAATAAAGATGTCTGCTGTTATGTAGAACTCATAGGCGTGGTTATTTAACTTACGGTCGTGATGATCAGAGAAGCTCATGTACATCCAAAGCGGCAACGTAACGAGTCCTACAAGAAAGTCTGCTGATGCCAGACCGATGATTAAGGTGTGTGTGACTGCCTTACGAAGCCGTTTGTTCCAAACGTACGCCGAAACGACAAGTCCATTTCCAAAGAGGATTATGACCACAAGCAAGGCATAGGAGACTAGAGATAAGTACAGTTCAGCTGAAGAGCGACTTGGCTGTAATTGTGCAGATGCTGGGTGGGTTGGTTGCAAAGTGGACTCGTTGCTTTCGAGGCTTGGAAAGTATGTGCTGGAAAATGACATTAGAATTTGACGAGTTGGATACAAAATTCCTGGAGAAATTTGGTATATTGCGGTTTTAAAAGCTCGAATTGGTTGTTGGCTTGTATTCTTGCCTGTGCTTTTCTACAACCTTTCTAGAGCTTCAGTTTGGTAGCTGCCACATCAGTTCTGCTCTATACTCCGGATGCTTTTAACGACTTTATATGGAGGGTCTGAAAGACAAATTAAAGAATGTGTATGTGTTAATTAAATAGTTAAATCGTTCCATTTTGCAATAGCATAAGCTTGTCACAATGGTTTATGCATCTGGGACACAAGTAATAAACGTTACGGCCTGCTGAAGAATGCTACAGCTTACTATGCAATAAATGAATATTAACTAAACTATTTGAATGCCTTGTTTTTGCCGCTGTGAAATATGTGATATTGAGTGTCAAACGAGCTTAGAAGGTTCTTTTTAATTCACTTTTAATGTCATGTCTTTTTCTAAAAAGGAACAATAGACGGGAAAGAGTCCATTATCGTTTAGAAACTCAGCTGTGTTCTGTTGGAAATCCGCGAATCTGATTGGTTCTCCCACTGATTTCTTTTCGCCGATAGAAAACAGTCGTGCGCGCGAGTAGCTCTTTAAGCGGTAAATTTTCTTGATTTTTGTCTTCAAAGTGCACAATATTGTAGGTTTTGGACTTCAATCCTTTAGAGTTTCTACTAAAACAATTAGACTACTCGCCCTCGTTTTCTATGAGCGATAGTCAACTCGGCTGCGCCTCGTTGACTATTTGCTCATAGAAAACTCGGGCTCGTAGTCTAATTGTTAATTAGCTAAGTTATAGTGCGTTCTACAAAAAGTAATGAGTACGTGAAGGAATGCTCTATTGTTACATATTTTCGCGGGACTTAACTTTCGCGACTTTCAAAAAATCGCGAAATTAAAGACCCACGAAAATTTATTTCAAACGTTTTCTATTGTATTGTTTATGTTAATTACGTATTTTTGGTCAAACCGCGAAAATTAAGTCCCGCGAAATATGTCCGTTCCATAAAATAAGTAACAATAAGGTAACCAATAATGTCATCTAATTATTTATATTATAGTTCTGTTTAGTGCATAATAATTGTTTCTTTCAAACTCGTGTTCCGTCTTTGCATCGTAAAATCTATTTTGCCCCCTCCGTCAACTTCAATTATGTAAGTTATAATCAAGTTCATTGATTATTCTTAATCCTAGCACTGTGCTGGCTAGACTAATTTGTCATGAGTACGAGACAAGCATATGGTGTTAAATAGTTTCTCACAGATATTGTAGCTGTTTGTAAAGAGCCACCTTTTTGTCCAAAATTGTATACAGCTAATTAATTAAACTACCTTTTCCTCGACCTTGACCTCACTGCAATTGGTTTAATCTTTTTTGAACAACGAGAGACATTTTTATATGGAAAATACAACCTGATTTGTGGCATCTGTCAAGCCACTTTACAAAGGCGTTTTATTCATTAAATTTCTCAAGCTGTTAATGATTAGCAATGTCTGGATTGAAGCCTGATGAGTCATAAAGACAACAAACGAATCCCTTGGTCTTGAATGAGGTGGCAGCTGATGGGATTGATAATTGACTTGTCCATCAGCAGTGGTACAGTTGTCTTCCTTGCCATTTTTTATGGACACCCGCGTTAGCTGTTAATTTTGATTTAGTGAAAATAGACTTACACACCGTAAATCTTTATAGAGCCACTTTCTCGCCTTAACCTTTATAATATAAACTGGCTGTATTTATGATTTGAAGTAGTCCCTCTCTATTAAGCGTCTCCCTCCCCCCCCCCCCCTTGAAAAGAAGTAAGGGCCTGTTTACATGGAGGTGGGGGACCACGGGTAGGTGAGGTAACCCGCCCAGCCGTGGTCGAAATTAGCTCGCGTTTACATGCAATCTTATCACCCCGGGGTCCCGGGGTGACCTTTTCACGAGGTTAGCACGTAACAGACAAAATTGCTCCGTTTTTTCTTTCTCTCGTTCCTTTCATTGTTTCCAGACCAGTACTGACTGGAGCCGTTGAAATGAAGGCCAAATGACATATTTTCGTGAAGTGCGCCAGTTCGTCCGATTCAGAGTCGCCTATCGCATTTCATTTTTTTTATTACGTATTCTCATTCGAACGAAGGATACAGTCAGATGTCAGTCATTGTTTTTTAGTCGAAGCGCGATACCGCCGGCCTACGGATGCTTCACCACTTTTATTCTTCAAGCATCTCGCACTGTCGTTTCACGGGCAGATGAAACTATAGGAAAAACTCGCCGGGTTTGTAGCCGTAGCTGAAGCCGTAGGTAGCCATAGGCGTGTAGTTTGTGCGAACTTCAGATTGACCATGAGTCGACCCCGGGAGGCGGGTACCCCACCGAAACGTTTACATGGCAAAACACGACCCCGGCTGGGAGGGTACCCTACCCAGCAGACCGGGCAACCCGCCTAGGCGGGTTACCCCACCATCAGTAAACGCCATCGAAAAAAAATGAGAGTTATATGGACAGGCGGGTTACCCCACCAGGCGGGTTACCTCACCTACCCGGGGTCCCCCACCTCCATGTAAACAGGCCCTAAGCCACCGATGGCTTAACAGAGCTTAAGTGGTACTCTTTCAGCCATGACATGACATTTTATTCCAAACGTTAAACGAAGTAGTAGGAAGCGATTCGTTCGGTTGAACCTAAATCACATCTCATTTGCTATCGGACGGTTAGTAAACCACTGACTCGTTGCTTGAAATGTTTACAGTTTTCAGGTTCCTGTAAGTTCTGGACTTTTCTGGTCGTTATCACAACACAAACTACCATTGATAGAAACCAGCTAATTACGACGAACTACATGTAGATGTGAATTCAGAGAAATAAACGTCCCTACCGAGCAAATATTTATTTATTTATTTTTGTTTTCGAGTACCGATGCTAAGTCGAGCTCTTCATGGCAAATGTTTGTTGCAGTGACATTTCTAACGTTTTTTTTTTTTTGCAAGACGGATTTTGTTTACCACCAGTAACACAATCGGTTTTATTGCACAATTTGTTATTGTCATGGTTCATAGTTCTTATCAACTGAAATTTGTAGAGTAAATAAGTTGTATTTGACTTTGGCAAGCGGCAGGAGAGAAACAGTAAAAAGGTCTTTATCCTATAGCATAATAATATATAAACGAGCATTTTTGCATATGGTACCTTAAAACAGAATGAGCGAAATTAATTTTAATACACCAGCTTTTCGGTAAGACGATTTCAATTTTCCTCTGATTTATTATATATGGCGATTTGAAATACATAGAATAGTTAGGAATTTTTTTACTGCACTTGAATAGCCGTCCTCTTTGTTTCTGAACTTTGGATGCCAGGGGCTAATACTTCTTTTAGACGCAACTAAATAATGCGAATTAAATAAGTGTAGTTTGTGATAATGAAATCTAACGACCAGAATACTAAGATTGCCTAATTAACAGTGGTACGGTCGACTATCACGCGTATAATATTTAACCAATTTCACTATTAGCTACTATTCCGACGAATACAATTCAGCGATTAAGACTGCTTCGCCGACTGTGTTAAGAAATTGAAAACATACGACTTAATTACGCGTCGCCTTTGGCAATCCTTTCGATTATTTAGGCAATACAACAAAAGTACAAAGTAGAACTAACACAAACCATTAGTTGCCCCGCTGAGATGACGATGGAGAATTTTTGATTCTGGCGTACCGTGCCGAAGTCTTTCGGCGATCTATGTTTTGGTTTCACCTGGCTTACGGCCAACCAAAAACACAAAGCAAATTCTCCTGAGGGTTTTTAACCTTCCTATTTATAATAAACAAAACATAAAGAAAAAAGAATGCCGTTTCATATACATTTACCTTTGGAAGTTATGATGAAACATTTTTCGTGCAGGGAAGTTCTTTACCGCTCAACATCCGATGTGTTTGGTAGCGGGCACGATGGTGAAAGTAGAACGCAGACGAGACGATTCTTTCGCGCAGGAAGCAGTACACTTCAGTTGATTGCGTCTATTCAACCTTTCTTTGTCTGAGAAAAAAATTACGGACTTATCTGTTATCACGTGTGCGCAACAAAGAGTAGCAAAAAGACTTTGCATTTTACGCAAGTGCTTTGAACGCAAATAAGTAATTTTCTAGGCAAGTGCACTCGATTTTATTATTTGTTTATCCGAGTTTTCTGCATTCAAAGAGGGAAGTGACGTTATCATGGGCTGGTGCGGTCAGGTAGCTTCATTATTGCATTGCGTGCGCGTCTATAAGTTTTTATGTTTCTGTCCCAGTTCTGCATGGCCGTCGGTCGTGACAGTTGAATGCGCTATCAAAATTTTATTACTTCTGAATCTTCACTAAAGCATCAACAACGAATGGCAGAAAATAACTTCCTTTCCAATGTTTTTCTTGCGGATTTTCCGATTTTCCGAGACGTGAAGAATAATTTTCTTTAAAGGTCTTTAAAGACAACATGATTCACTGGTCACGTGTACTCCAACTCTTTGTGCATGCCGATCACGTTTAAGCCAAGTATTTGCTTTCACGTGCACGTGGAAAATAAATTCGGAAAACACGGATGACGAATAAATTAAAACTTAAATCACGTTTTACGGGAAAATTGAAAGGCCGAAACACGCTTTACGCAAAAGTACATGAGACCCTCTTTTAGATGAAGGAACGCGGGCTCACAAAATGGCTGGAAATCGAGCCTACTGGAACAGTGGACTTTCTGTGCGCCCACAATTCAAAACATACATTGAAAAGGACCAGATAACTTCTAAAAGCTTCATTGTAGGCATGATCGGGTTCTTTGAATACTTGTTATTGAATTTTTTTAAAAAAATATAAAGCAACAGATCTCCCCTAAACATAGTAAACACGAATACATGCCTCATCGTTCGCGCGTTTTCAAAACTCGGATCAAGTGTACTGGGTCGGGCGTTGGCGAGATTCAAGACACTCACGTTACTGTTAAAATTGTGGTACCTCTCTCTACCCAGCAGTAAAAATGAGTAACGTTGAATATCCAGGATTACTTGAAAAAATGTGTAAATATATAACTGTTAACTTCGCTGTGAAGAAAGCTACGCTTTATGGCTTTATAGTGCAAAAACTGGACCTGTTTTCGAAGCATTCGCCGCTGTGAAATATTTTACAGGGAGAGTGGATGTGTGTTTAACCAAGGAAAGTAATGAT
This sequence comes from Oculina patagonica, assembly GCF_052425735.1. Lineage (NCBI taxonomy): Eukaryota > Metazoa > Cnidaria > Anthozoa > Scleractinia > Oculinidae > Oculina > Oculina patagonica. The sequence goes on from NC_135771.1 coordinate 16,342,902, forward strand.
AGCTGAAAATTGATCAAAATTTGAAACACTGTAAGCTTTGTAATGACGCCTATTATTAACTGATAGTTGAGATCTACAAACTTTGCCGACAGCTAAGAATTGGGCTCGAACTTTTTTACTGTTAGCTGAGAAATTGCTACAAAAATTTCGACTAATAACTGAAATTCCAGCACCCCGCGTCCAACCCTTATCTCAATGATATTGAATGCCAAAACAAGCTTAAAGATCTTTTATTCTTAATGTACTTGCAATTGTCTGTGTTGTCTGATTTCTGTTGATTCAACAATAGACGGGAGGGGTGCCATTTTCATTTGTCTGGCTGAGTAAAACAAAGCACTGTCTAGACTGATTGTGCAGGAATGTAATGCATACATAACGGAAAACAATCCACAAGTTCATTAATTTTATAATGATATTATCCTTCTGTTTGGTCTCGTTGCAAAACTATTGTTCAGTGTTAGTTTTATCGTTCAGTCTTTGCCTCGTAAAATACAATAGAACCCCGGTAACTCGAACTCGGATAACTCGAACACCTCGCTAACTCGAAGTAACTTTCATTTCCTTTAATTTGGATTTGACCCCAATTTTCAGTCATTTTTACTCGGTTAACTCGAACTCGGATAACTCGAAAACCCCGCTAACTCGAACTAAATTTCGTTTCCCTTGATCAAAATTTGGTTCAAATTTACTGGCTCGATAACTCGAATTCCACTTCTTGCAAATCGCCACGGTTGCCCAACGAACAGATCACGTATTTCACAGCCATTTTCCACTCTTAAAAATCATGTTAGAGTTTCTGACGAGATAAGTTCAATTTGCACTCAGTATTGTATAATGAAGTGCTGAAAAATCAGTAGACTATCAATTATTAACTTTGCAAATTACATAACAATCGATCCCGATTACTCGAAACCTCGCAAACTAGAACTGAAGACGACAGAAAGATGGCCACGGCCGCTTTATAAGGGGTGGCCGTTCAAAAGGGGTTTTATTTGCAGTATTATACAGACAACAGTTTTGGGACTTTAGTAACTGACCGCTTTATACGGGATGGCCGCTTAATGGGTGGCCGCTTAATAGGGGTTCGACTGTAACTACATTTCTTAAATTAATTACGGCACAATTATAGACAAAAGAGCTCGACGGGGTGGCTTTACAAAAGCTACCAAGCCTATAATAAAGTATTTATCACTACGCGTTTGTCTGAGTCAGGTGCCAGACTTTGTATGTATACTTATTTGGTGTAAATACTTTAAATCGTTGTCATGCTTTAGACTCAGCTTCAGTGTAAATGGCGTTTAGCTCAGAGGTGAGAAAGACGCCCGCATTGATTGTTTCACACTTTTTTTTTCTCACAGTAGCCTCTCTGCTCCTTGCACCCAGGAAAAGAAATGCGTACCAATGAATGTTTTGGTTAACTAACTAACGGTGGTGATGGTGGTGGTGTTTTTGTGTGTGGGGGGGGGGGGGGTGGGGGGGGGGGTGAGGTCCTGCAGTGGACTATTATCGCCATGTGAGCAGCAATATTTCTTGTTGTTCCATACATTCAACTCTCTCTAAGACGGACACCTTTAGGAATGGCTGCAACTGTCCGTCTTAGAGAGGTGTCCGCCTTGTAGAGAGTCGATGTAACATGACACCAGTAATTCTCAGATAATAAAGCTAGACCTATGCACAATTCAACAAACCTTTGACTAAAATAATAAAATGACCGTATTCGCTTGTTAAAGCAAAAGTTGAGAGCTTCTACAAATGTAATACTGTTAGGAGAAAACGACCTCTTTAGTGCCCATAAACGTAAGCAGAGAAGTAATACGTTAAAGCGACATTGCAGTTTGGGTTGGTAAACTTGGTATGCACGTATCGTTAGGGCGCTGACTAACTTTGCTTTAGGGCGATACGAAGTTTGGAAGTATTTTCACTAATAAAACATGATAAAAAACACTTCTCAAGTGTCCGTTAATGATTTCAAAGTGTCCGTTGTCCGTCTTAGAGAGGTGTCCGTTTTATATGGAGATTGATTACAGTAAAATGACTGGAAAACGGCAGGGACCATCACCAGGTGTCCGTCTTATGGAGGTATCCGTCTTATATAGGTGTCCGTTAAGAGAGAGTTGACTGTACTACGAAAAATCGCAGATAATCGCTGTCAAATCCCTCGCCTATGTTTGGCCTCACCCACTGATAGGTGTGATACATTTCCAGTAGACTCCAGATCTACTTACTTACTTCGAGAAATCGGGGGTAAAATTACAGAGAAGTACTATTCAAGGAAAACGAAAATTGGCTCGAGAAAACGGAAGTTTTGAGAAACCGAGGGTTAAAGAGAAATCGGGATTCTTTTGTAAACTCATCTGAGACGAGGTATCTGTATCTAGTATGATATCGTTCCTTTGTCACCGACAAGTTGTCTGCCTTACTTAAATAACCTGTTTTACTGCCTTCGGTTAGTTGAATACTTGTCTTTGCCTTCTGGAATATCACGGATTTTACCAGGGTTTTGAACAGCCAAAATTTATATTTGTGTCGTAAGGAAACCTAAAAATTATAGTCCATTTTTATTAGAAATTGCTGTATTAGAGCACTGGAACTGTTAACGAGCGTCTTTGGCTGCGGCGGATCACTTGGATCGAAATGGATTGCAACTTGAAAAATAAAGACTTAACTTTTTAAGTTGTTACTGCGCGTCTTCTCAAAATCGCTATTTATAGCCGTATTAGCTTGATTTCTATTCGCAAATTATATCTTCCTTTAGATGTTCAAAGAAAATGTTTTCATTGGTTTAGTTGGCTGCCACTGATTTCAGAACAGTTAAGACAAAAAATCTGTGAAATCCCCGAATCGTAGCTCCTTTAATAATGTACTTCGGAGATATTCAGTGCACAAAACTCAAAGTCCTCGTGAGCTTAAATGTATTTTATTATACTTATTTCAACTATACACAAACACTTAAAACCACAGAAATGCAAGCTTTATGTGGAGCGGTGAAACTATTGCCTACAGCCATGATTGAACATACATACTGCCTTTTTAGACATTTGCCACCGCAGAAAAAATGCATAGTATCTCTTATTCCCCTACAGTTATTTCCTAGAAAGTGAAATACATTGTGCAGGGTTGCTTCTTTCATAACTCACAAACAACAGTAGAATTTACCTTCATTTTGCATGGCCATTACTAGCTTTTGAAACTAATTGTGACATTACTACAATCTTGAGCAGACTTTTTAACTACCGATAGCTGCTTTCAATCAAGACATTTATCCACTGAAAAACAGGGAGAGCCCTCGAAACGTCTGGTGTTTCTAACTTTTACTAGCGCACATTTTGAAGTAATTTATGACTATCGTTACCTGCTTGTTTTACAAGTTCTCTACAAGCGAATGGTTAAACATTTGAAGACTACACACTACTTTGTTTGCTTCAGTTTAGCCAGCAGAGAACGATATCGTTTATTTTTTAGCGAAATTCTTTATGTTTTCATAAGGGCCCGGCGTTTTTGCCTTTTTGTTATTAAAATGCATAAAATATCTCGACTGCAAAGTAGCCCATATTAATTGGCAATCAAATGAGATCCTTCTCAGTTACAACTCATTTATCAGCAGAGATCACCTTAACATCACTTAGGTGATATTCTTTTTACAATTTAACATGTTTGCTAAAATTTAGCAATTAAAAACGTGATAGAAAATCAATTCTAATAAACTTTATGGAAAAAGAAAATCAATAGCAGTTAGTAAGCAATTTTTATGCACAACAAAATTATTGGGAAAATGATACACTCAAGGTTTAATTCTGTTACATTGGAATTGATGTAGCAAAATTTTTGAAAAACTAGACGACAGAAAAGTCTTTTGCAGAATAGTTAACTGTGATTCTAACCATTTAGAAATGTGAACCAATACACTTTGGTTTTCGTCTAAAAACAATTCTCGTCGTCTCTAGATCTGTTGGACGAACTTTTATTTTAACTTAACTTAACTTAACTTAACTTAACCTAACCTAACCTAACCTAACTAAACTTAACTTAACTTAACTTAACTTAACTTAACTTAACTTAACTTAACTTAGCTTAGCTTAGCTTAACTTAACTTAACTTAACTTAACTTAACTTAACTTAACTTAACTTAACTTAACTTAACTTAACTTAACTTAACTTAACTTAACTTAACTTAACTTAACTTAACTTAACTTAACTTAACTTAACTTAACTTAACTTAACTTAACTTAACTTAACTTAACTTTACTGTAGCATTCTTAATTTGCCACTGACATATCTTCCGATGCACTTCGTGCTGTGGCATTCCTTTGATTCTCCCAGGCTTGCATTCCGGGGGCGCCTGGCGGGTTTCCTCCGCTGGTGATAGTTTGGACGTGGTTGGGAGCATTGCGGGCGATATTACGCGGGGGCAATGGGGCCACCTGGGATGCACAACAGAACAAGCGCTTAACAGCGCTCTTAAAGTTTGGCAAGCGAAAGGCATAAAGAAAAGGGTTGATAAGAGAGTTGACGGTGATAAACACAAAATGGAAATCTCTCAGCCAGTGAATAAGCTCACAACTGCAAGCATGGCACAGATTCATGAAATAGATCATGATGCATGAGGGGATGTAACAGGACAGAAAGACGCCCAGCATGATCAAGTAGGTTTTAGTGAGCTTGTTTTCCATCTCTATAGCTCGTTGACGGGCCTTGTTCTGCTCGGATTGGCTGTCGTGCATTTGGTCCATTTGGGCGATTTGGTTTTTGGCGTATTGGAAAATACGAATGTAAGAGAAAATGAATATGAAGATGGTGCAAAACATTGTGATGTTGGCAAAGACAAAAGCGTAGGTCACAAAGCCAACGAAAAAGAAAAGAGAAGTGAAACAAATGGAAAGAATCCAGACCAAAGATGCAGCTATAGCTACCCGCTTGTAGCTAGCGTTGGCTCTGTACCAGAGAGGCTTGGTGATCGCCAGATAGCGATCAACGGTTAGCGCTGCCAAGCTCAGCAGAGACGCTGTACAGCACAGAAAGTACACAGACTGGGAAAACCATGCCGCGCTGATAGACAAACCCTGGGCCTCTCTGTAATGTGTATTTATGGACAAGGGTTCGACCAAGGCGCCAACGATAAGGTCTGTGATAGCGAGGTTGGCAATCAGAAGTGTAAATGGACTCCGGAGATTTTTGTTTGGATCGAACAGGACCGCCAAGATGACCATCAGATTTCCAGGAACAGTGGCTATCACGAAGATGATGGCTAACACCATTGTTGTTATGGATACCTCTGTTGGGGCCCAGACTCCCACGCAATGGCTCGCTCCAAGCCCCATACTTCGACTTCACTTCTAGCCTAAAATAATAAATCAATCAATCAATAAATAAATAAATAACTAACTAAATAAATAATAATATACTTAATTGAATACTTCCCGAATGGGGCATTTCAGGGCCAATGTGAGCAAACACTGAAACAAATACTGTAATTAAAAAAATCGTTACTGACAGGAGGCAGACCAGTTGGCTATATATAATACAGCTAATTCGGGAAAGGTTGTCGAAAAAAAGCACAAAAGTGCACTCGACAAGACCGAACAGTGGTCTGGGTATTCACCTGAATTTTGCATATTGGCCTAGGGGAAATGTACAAGTTTGTATTTTTGCAAGTGAATATTTTGTTTTTCCCCTTAGGAGGCCTTTTTCTGTAGCTTTTCTTTTTCTGTCGTATGTCTTTGAGTTTTGAAAATTCTTCTTAAATTCAGCTTGACAAAGAGTACCTTGTTTTCACATGTCTGAAGAGAAAGAAAACGTGCAAATTTGCGTTCGTCATGTCGCCATCTTATTAGTATTCAGCACGTGCAATAGCTTTCTACTTCTACCCATACTACCTTTCGGTCTTGTCGCGTGCACTTTTGTGCTTTTTTCCGACAACCTTTCTCGAATTAGCTGTATACGAAACGTGGAGTGGAACTCGGGATTGTCGAGAACAACACCGGCTAGTGGTCAGAACGAGATTTGAAACCGCGACCTCCAGAAAATTTGTATGTCAAACAGAGTAGGAAACCTTTGGTATTTTTTCTCGCTGCTTGTATAATTTAGCGAACAATTGTCGGAGCAAAACTCGTTAAAACAGATGTTAACTTAATTACTAAAAAGTAAAGGAATAAAAAAGGCAAAAAACAATTCAGTAACCGATGTCCTTGTATATCCTATTATTCTTCTTCAAAGAAAAAATTTTCCCATCTGTACTGCACAATTATCAATATTTTCGCGCCTAAAGTAAACCACTGTTTCATTATTCATTCGTTTTCTCTCGTAACAAAAACCCAGCTATTTCTGTGTTTTGTTCAAATCATCGATTTTCACCTTCCTACCTTGTTTAATCTTATGCAAGTAGTGGTCTCATCGACCAGATTTCCCAAAGTGTTTGGCCCAACTTCTGATGAATGAAGAATGACACTAAAAGAATATAAAATAAAATCAATTAGTTAACAATCATAACATAAAAGCTTAGAAATTGCGAGTCCATAAAGGGCACTAGTCTCTTATTGGGAGATTACATCTAATGTATACATACACCTTATTCGATGGTTTAACATATAATATGCGCGGATATTTTGCAAGTTGCGTAGTATTAGTATACGAGCAACGAGGGATTTATTATTCCACCAATTTTTCTACTTAGTTTGGGCCCGTATTCCGTAAGTTTGTCCGCCCGTATTTTTTCCCTGTTCTATTGTGTAATAACGTGGCATATTTTGCGCGTTCGTTTGCCCTAATATGGTAAAATGGCGCAATAGTGGAATAATAAAGACCTAATTATTCGGGGTTTTTTCAAGTAAAAGCAGTATGAAGCGACCAGGAGTATTTCTACTTCCCACGAATAGGAGGATGCTAGTCCATCGTAGCGCTACCGCCAGCGTTAATTGCCCGTACCCATTTATACACCTGGGTGGAGACATACACTTTGAAACAAAATTTTTTTTGCCCAAGAACACAACACAATGAACTAAGCCAGGGCTAAATACATTAGTTATTATTAAGGTGTTGTGAGGCTAATATTATTTTTAGAACTGAGTATCTTAATTTCAGTTCATGATTAGCGTGCGTAGCAGTCGCTTGTATACTTTTTGAGCGCGAGTTTGGAAAACGCGAAAGGCGCGAGATGGCCACGCAAGGGAAAAAGTGGGAAGGCGCCTTATTATTTTTCCCTTGCGTGGCCGTCTCCTGCCTTTCGCGTTTTCCAAACACGCACGCAAAACTACACAGGCGCCTGCCACGCAGGATAGTTCATGATTATTAATTGTTTATAAGACTGTTTCCGCTGAACGTAAACATTCGAGCAACAAAGGCAAAAATTAAGTTACAGTAAAGAAAAACCTCATAGCATGCTAACATTTTGAATACAGTTAAGAAAAACTTATCGAAACGTTAGCTCTCAAGCTAACTTCTCAAGAGAAAATTTAATTAAAACGAACGTTTCACGTCTGTTCAAAACAAAATAACACGCGTGTTAAGCATTTTTAGGAGGTTTGACACTACCTTTCGCGGGAATTCTTGATTTTTCAATTGCGGGGTCACTGAGAAATGAATTAAAGTGACATGTTTCAAATAGCTTAAAACGTCCGTAGCGCGTCCAAGCTGGCTATAGGTAGAGAGCAAAAATAGTTCCACTATATTGTAACCATTGCGGGGAGGGGTCAGTGACTTGTTGACCTCAGAAAATTTATACTTAGGCCTCTGAATAGCTTGACCTCGGGAGCTAAAATGCGGCTGAAACTGTTACACTGCGCGTTTAAAAATTTATCGACTTAAATTAAGAAAGATTTAAATTGCAAGCATCCATGAAAGTTATTATGTGCAAAACCGTCCAGCATAACATCATAATACTACAGTCCCCTTTGGTCTTAACAGAGTAATCTCTCGCATCACTCAAGTCACCCCAGGTCACCACAAGTCACCCCAAATCAAGCAACCCCAGGCCTCTCCCCTCCAACAACCCCCGTCCCCCCCCCCCCCATCCCCTTTCCTCCCACAGAAAACAGCTGTGAAGAAGTCCTTTAGTCTTGAAGAATTTGGTTGTACATTACGCAATACTTATGAGTTGATAATTTTTCTTTATTTTCCTCAACTGTCTCCTTGACAACGTATCGGGCTCACGAGGTAGAATAAGCTTTTGATCACTTTTCAGCGTTACCTACCACGTTTTTTGGCTTTTGGTTAGATGTATGTTCTTAAGACGTAAAGGACTTCAATCCTTTCAAAGTGATTTCAACCAAGAACTGTTAAGTTTGAGGCGAAGCAAAAAGAAAAAAGAATTTGATGTTGCTGTAGACCACTTAGTAACCGAAACAAGAAACATATGTTTTTTTTTCTCCTTTTTCATTGTAATGCCTTAAGTAGTTTAAATAACAAACACTTCTAATTTATTTCCGCCTGTATTTGCGGCATCCGCGTGCATCGGAAATTGTTAGATCTTTCAATGAGTGCATTCATCTTTGACAAATTGAAGAGTTTCAATATACATTTTTGCAAATATAACACACTAAAGATGATGTTTTCGTTTTGAGAATGTTCTTGCCATAAAAAGTTATTGCGAGTGCAAAATTTCAAAGAAACATTTGAGACTTCTAACGAAAATGACGGAAAGAATAATGCAGAGACTAGTCTCTGGTCAGAGTGAAATTTCTTTTTCGTTGGCACCTCTAAAGGCAAAAGATCTAAATCGCAAGCAATTAAAGATTCATTATTAAGTCAAGATAAATCAAATTTTAAATTGGTTCTCTTCTTTTTTGACAGATATTAACGCGATAAGCTATTGCCAAAAAAATATAACTTTGGTGTTATCCTCAGTCCTACGCAAACGCGCGGAATCAGTATAAGCCGGTTTTTGTCTGTATTAATGGAAGCTATTTCTCAAGGCCTGAGGAAGGACTGTATTTTATGAAACTTTGATCATGACAAAGTATAAATTGGACCGATAAGCTAGGAAAATTTTCGTCAGGAATGGGAGTGACTTTATACAGCGAAAACCCAAATCTAAAGTGCGAAAAGAAATGATGAAACAAGCACTTACTAACTAGAGGTGTTGTGAAAAATAATATATATATATTTTTCATGATTAGACACAATTGAATTTGCTTCTTTCATTTCGAGATCAAATTATCACATCTGTTGCTGTAAAGCGAAGTGGCTTCGCGCAAACCAATAAATTAGACTTTAATTTGCGCTGTTCATGTTCTATCCCAGATTATCCGGCTCTTTTGATAAGGGTTTTGAGAATAGGAGTGTTCTGTCATCTTCGCGAAGGCTTCTTTTGTCATTTTAGTAAGATAAAGTTTCACAATGCGTGGAGGATATTTTCTAGTAAGTTAAATCGCAGGAAAATTGAGTCTCTGTCACTGCTACAAGAACGTTCTTCAATGCTTGCTTGAAGTTGTTTCTATTTTTGCAATTATGCCTTAATTTTTCTTCTAATGAAAATCGTACGCTTTTCCCTAATAACTATTATAAAGTATTTTTTTTTTAATTTCAATGCGTCTTATTAATAATATTCATATTAAGAGGCCAGAACTTGTATTTCTCAATTTTTTTCTATGGTTGACGGGTTTTATTTTCCAGGAAAAGTACCGTCGATAAAACTTGCCATGCTTTTCACATTTCGAGCAATTTAAACAATCATTTCGATGCCTGATAACATCATACATCTCTCCATCGAAATGAAACACAGAAATCAAGTGGAGCTTTTGTAGAAGATATTTACAACTTACGAAAGTCGGTTATCCCGTTTTCTTTCAATATATAAAGCATGCATGCAACCTATCACTTATTTCAAAATGTATTATCGTCCTACCTTATTTTTTTTCCCACTGACTCCAGTAGAAGTTGCTCACTCTAGATACAGCGTTGAATTGTGACTTTCCTTTGGGAGCTCTGAATTTCGTCTGACTAATGCAGTTTCTTAAATCGAGCAGTTTTCAAAAGGCCTTTCAAGAAAGTAAGGGCCAATAACCGTTATGTTATGTAAATTCACCTAGGAGACCACAGTAAACATTTTTTTGTGGACTGATGAAACAGAGTCGGTTCTAAATACCTTGCACATTTTGAGGAAATGTTGGCATCCGTCATTTTGTTCTTAATGAATCTCTTTGAGTTATTTCAAAAGCAATAAAATTGGATTTATATTATCATTAGTATCCTTGGAGACCAAATACTCTCCAGTTTTTGAAGAAATGTTCATATCCGTAATTTTTGTTCTGAATTCGAACTACGTGCTAACTGCATCCTACGCGCTGTTTTGCAGTTGATAGGAAAATAAACTCAATAAATAGGAAAATATAGTCGCCCACTCTTAAAGAGCCAGCAAAAATTGGTCGGATTATGAAATTTCCATTTGTAATCTCACGAAATCATTCAGAATTGTTAAGATGAAAATATGAGCATCAATAAACAAAATAAAAGTAATAAATTGTTATCTATTCGAATCAGAGAAAAACAGACCAACAAGCCATCAATTGACACAATACAAAGACAGCTGCGTGCCACTAAAGTTCATGATCACCACGAAATGCTGGAAATGAAATAAAATCATCTGAAAAAAAAAATGAAAATCGATCTTATAACTTTCCGCACCGTTACGAGAAATTTAATTTATACGGTAATCCTTTTAGAATTAACGGCTTATAATTATCTGATTTTAAGTGTCATTATTTAGAAAAACAAAGGTATTAATGGAATAAAGCCTTCGACACCTGTCGGTCAGAAATTTTATTTGTTGTTCACCTCAGCTAGGAAAACATTTGTGGACCACGCTGAAATTAATCACTGAACACTTAAACCAAAAAGTAATTGAACAACTAGCAGGTTTGAAGTTGTTGGGTATTTTTCAAGATGGAATAACTCAGTGCATTAAAAAATATGTAATAATCGAGTAAATAAAACTATAATTATTGTAAATTAAGTCTGTTGAACTTCCCATTCGATGCAGTAATATTAAAATGGATTATTCTGCCCGAATTGGCAAAAACTCACTGCACGTATTGAGAAAAATTCTCTAATTTCCTCGATCCAAAATAAATTTTCTAATTCTTGGTTGTGGGGACTTTACTTGTATATGTCTGGTCGATTTTCTCCATCAAAAGTATACGTAATCGTCTTCCCTTCGATTCTATACATACATATCTCCAAATTAATGTTAGGGACAATAATATTAATAGAGAATGGTAAGGCAAGTTGAAAAAGTGGAAAGTAATGGTGTCTAACGGAAGATATATATTACAAGAAATTAATTGAATTGAATGATTTGATTTTGCAGATAAAATTCAAATTCAAAGATGTGAGAAAAATTGTTCAAAAAGATGTTTTTTCTGGGCGTGATATTGGCGGCCTAGACGACAGAGAATGAATACAGTACAAAAACCTTAAAAATTAAATAAAATGTACATACAATTTGTGTTAATTTTATCTTTTTTTACAACTATAACGTTCATTCGCAGTAATATTTCCATAAAACCACAGAATTTCTCTAAATATTGGAAAAAGAAACCAGTATGATCGATGAACAAATCATCTGTTGATATATATACAAAAATTACTTTTCGTGGAAATTTTTCCTTGGGTGAAATATATCAAGGCAAGATTTTCCTGCTTTATTTGCCGTCTTAGGAATTTGTTGGAAGAGAAAAATCGAATATTCTACGAAACAATCGCTAAGTCTTGGTTCAACTTCCTTTAAAATTGTACTATAATTCTTGCAATTTTCAGCGAATGTCGAAATTTGAAATTTAAGTTAATTGTATTTCACAGAACAAACGTTTCATTTGTTCCACAAAATTACATAAAACAAATAAACTCACTTTTGTCGTTTTGCCATGAAAACATCGCATGAGCAGCCTTTCTGTCTTGAAACCGTTGCGAGTATATTTTTAAAAATAAATTTCCAGTTTTCGTTTTCTTGCTAACTGAACGTGAGCTTGGGGCGAGTTGAAAATTGTCCGAGGTAATGATAAAATCAAGCGGAGGCCAATATTTTCTATTAATGGCTGGTAAATGAAACGTTTATTTAATAGTATATCAATAATTACAATATTAACAGTGCTTAATTAGTGAGCTAAACTATCCTGGTGTCATACAATTTTTGTTGTTGGAGGACTCACTTATGGCCTCCAGAAAATCTGCCATAGCAACCGAAGGATTTGAATTGATTTTCGATTGGTCTTAATTAACGAAGATCGATCGGCAGAAGATTAATAGTTTCCTGCTATTTTCGAAAATGGCCGAGGATAACGAAAACTGTGTTACTTTATCTGAAGAATTAAAAAAAAAAAACTACAGTCAACCCTAAGTTAAGTCACCCTCGGGAAATTGCCAACTGACTGCTTAATGTAGGTTGTCAGCTTAATAGAGGTGGTCTTAAATTCAGTGTGTGTTGTTCCAAAAACTGAGCTAGAATGCAAAATTGGTCAGATGATGTACAATTTATTGCTGGTAAAAGCAAAAGAAACGCTTAAGCATGATTAACTAAGTAATTTAATGTTCAAGGAAGTTTATGCCTGGCTATCAGTCAGTTTTTATAGCATTGTTCACAGCGCAAGCTTCCTTGTTGTAAGCCACATTCACTTATCAACATTTTGCCATCTCATTCAACACGAAACGAAAAAACCAATCATGATTGTTTGTGATTAACGGCTGCGTGGCTTGATTTCGTGAAACTGGATATCCTTTGCTTGTTGGCGTGTCAAAATATTACATTGGAATCTAACAAGGTGACCGTGTAATACAGGTAAAATAAAATAAAATAATAATAAAAATAATAATAAAACTAGTCAATTCGGAAGTCTAAACAGTAAACCCGTCCGCTTTAATAGAGGTGACCCTCTTAACAAAGGTCTAAATTTGCAGTTTATATGCTAAGAGATTTCCAGGAGATGATAAGTGACTGCTTAAAGGAGCAGTATCATGAGCATCGCTTCGAAAAGTCGAAATTCAAAAGAAATATTTACATTATTGGAAACCTAAAAATAATGGTCTAGCTTTGTTAAAAACGACTATCACAGTCCACTAAAGTAACAAAAGCTGAGGGGTATTATCATTAGTTATACAGGCATGAGATTTCAATCAAAAACTGCCCACATGTCTTGGATAAATCATTAAAAACTAAGTACACTTTTCTCTCTTTTAAATGATTCACTTAATATATTTATATTGGTGTTCTAGGTGCATTTTGTGTATGAGCGAAGCTATTTAGAGGCTCTCAATGGGGTGGTGGCTTTTACGGTTAACGGTTAAAATTTTGGCTTTTTTACGGCTAACGGTTGATTTATTTCCATAACGGTTAACAGAAGTTAAAGTTAATTTTCATTGTTTTAAAAAGTTAAAAATTAATTTCCATTATAAAAAAACATATTTTAGGTCTCAGGGCCATTCTGGGACGATGAAGTGAACTAGTTTGGTTTATTTATAATTACTGACCGATTTTTTACGGTTAACATATTTTACGGCTAACGGTTAAAATTTTCCAATTTTTACGCCTAACGGCTAAATTTTTGGCCGTTTTACGGCTAACGGTTAACCCCATTGAGACCCTCTATTTAGTCATAATTTTATCTCCGTTATGGCCACAAATGCATCAAAATCCCCATGATACTGCCCCTTTAACAAGGTTTGACTGTAAGATGAAGCTAAATTTCCCGAAACAACTTGGATAATATAAAGTGTAATGAACAATTCTACGCTTAATTTTTAACAATTAAATTAGAAAAAAACTAACAAAATCCACAGAAACCAAATTGTACTGATAGATCAAAATCTGGCTTAGTCTCACTGAAATTACGGTCTTTGCTTTTAATACTTTTATTCAATGTCCCCTTCGTCTTCCATTTTAAATTTCTTCAAGGAAAGCTCCTCAATTTCTCTCTTTTCCATGCGAAATAGCGTCCAGTCCGGCAAGCTTTTCGCTCCCAGCTTATTGTAGAAACTCATCGTTCGTTTTGAGAAAGGCGACACCCACTGCATACGGCAACAGTCACGTGACTTGGCAATCTAAAGGGAAAATAGTCAGAGTTGAGGATAATTAATAACGGTTATTAAATAAGTTAGATGGTAAACAATAATTGGAAATATATCATGCGAGATGGTGCTTGCTGAGGTTAACTAAATTTCTTCTTGTACATGTTTATCTTGTGATAACTGATTAGACAATAAAACTAGTACAGAAAGTAGGCGCTACATAAAAAAAAATCCAAATAAAATCACCAAGCTGAAACATGGTGTTTTTTTTTCTTTTAATTATAAGCTTTTAGACTCTATTTGTTTTGTGTAGTTTATGATTTATAGTTTGGATTCGCCGTTGTTTGTTTGCTTGTTTTAAAAATTTAATTAACGCCTGCGGGGAATACGGAAGATTTCTTCCTGCCATGCAAAGTTTGGTAGAATGCGACAATGGGCAAGAGAAATTCCGATTTACATGTCCACTTGTAAAAACCAACAGAGAAACGAACAAACAAGAAAAACGAATTGTTTCAAAAAGAGTTTTCGGTAAAATAAATTGATATAACAGCTTATCAAGTGCCCTTCCAGTGCCTAAGTGATTTAGTGAAAAGTAATGGGTGGGCAAAAGGTGGCCTTTATAAAATTGTTAATTAGTTTTTCAACAGCTAGAATTACTTATAAACTTAGTTCGTTTTGGTGCTGCATTTACTACGAATATGTATGGTGATTGGTTTAAGCAACTTGCTAACGAGGGTCTGGACGGGGGTGAAGTTATCAGTTAAATTCTCAGCGATTTCAAAGCTATCAGTTAAAACTTCAGTCCATTTCTCAGCTATTAGTGAATTCTGCAGATTTCAAATTTCAGCTATCAGTAAAAAAGCGTCATTTCTCAGCTGACAGTTACAATTTTTACCTATACTCAGCTATTATTTAAACCCCATCCAGACCCTTCTTAACATAGTCTTGTTTTCCTTAAGCCTTGTCTTACGATAAGTCATAGTCACCTTCGCCATGGTAGTCATTAATGAACTTCCAATGCCTTGACCTGATTTATAAAATTGAAAATGAACTTATTAATGCTTCAAGCCGTTGAAAAATAACGCAAGTATAAATCAACGATTAGCATTGAGATTAAATGGCAAACACGTTTTCTCATGTGATTATTGTTCTGGACTCCGGATCGTGGGATACGACTTTGGTACCAGGGAAATTAAGAAACTTTGCTTCCACAGTGTCTCTCTCCACGTGCACCCAGGAATATAAATGGGTACAGGCAAATTTGATGCCGGGGCAACCCAGCCATGGACTAGCTTCCCATCCAGGGATGAAAGCGGAGATTAGTGCCAGCCTGATGGGCCTAAACTCAAATAAAATTGTTACGTTAGCAGCTAGGTGTCAAGTGGAACGAAGGTTCTGTCCCTTCCTTTAACCACTTTTTCCCTTCCTCTTTTAAAATGCTGATCTATCTTAGCTCACCTCTTGCGGCAGGAATTACAAAGAGGTCCTCCACGTAAAGTACGGGACCCTCCCATGTGGAGTAAGTGAAGTAGTAGATGGCAACTCCTAGCACCTCTGTATTCTGTTGTACTGCCATCTTTTTTCTTAGCAGATGAGCACCGCTTTCTGCAAAGAGAAAAAGAACAGCTATGTCAATGTTTTCTTACCCTACCAGCGATCAAAATTCAGCCGAGCAGAAATAGTGTAAAAGGAAACGCAAATTATCTTCTTTACCTTCATCTTCATCTTTTCGAATGTCCTCAGCAACAACACAATGGAACAAGGGATTTTTACCAAATCCGTCACGAAGAAGCTCTAGAACGGAACACGCTGCGTTAGGCCAAATACACAAGTAAAACTTGTGTGAAGATTTTTTGGTGTGCTAAAAACCTATATTAATTGGAAACAGCTGTCTAGCTAAAACGAAGTGTGGTGTATTGTCCTTACACATAATTTAAGGCAATATAAATTGAAGCAAATTTTACTAATGAGCCTCTAAAATTACCTCTGTAGAAATACAGGTGGACACAAAGCGGATCATGTGCCAAAAAAACCGGACTACCTTTGTGAAAAACGAAATTCATGAATCTATAATTGATAAGTTTTACGGACTGTGTATTTACAAACAAATGAGCAAGATAATCACAGCATAGACGCTCAGGGTGAGTCTCAGCGAGTGTAAATGAAAATGGTGAGTACTTCTCAAGGTCTTACTTTACCTTTTTCTCCAATCTTCAGTTTGTCAGTCTTTCCTAGGTACTCTGCAAGGCCCTGAAAATAAATAAATTAACATGACCGCTGTTAACAACTAGCTCGACAATGAATCAAAATGCCACGTTCGCGACATAATATGGTTGAAAACTGTGTAGCACCAATTTAAGGAAGTCAGTTGGAATTTTTTTTTTTTAAAGCCGCTAAAAATGTTACAACATCCATACTTTTCGGGACTGCTATCCCTTCTTCAGTGGAAATAAGATTTACCGCCGTATCGGAGACTTTAAAAGCAGGAGTATGTAAGCTAATTTAGAAGTAATGTTAGACTGGAATTTAGTTTCATTAGATATAATTAAGAATGTCTCTACTTTTTCGTTTATTTTTTAAATTAAAAGTGAAAATCTTTTTATAACGATTGTCCATGCATAGCTTCAATGACTATGATAGGTCGGTTGCTTTGCCAGTAGGAAATAAAAATACGCGAATTAAAGAGTCAAAGCCCTTGCGTGTAGTATCACCAGAAGGATTTATGTAAAAAACAACGCGGTTGGCGCTAGAGGTCGCTGACTCAGCCTTTATAGATCTCAGTCGCTTACTGAACATTCATCACTACTTTTCGCTGCTTTTCTTCCCTTTTCCGAGGTTATTCATCATAATTGTCCATCTCTTCTTTTATTGAAGAATTGTGCTCCGAGATCAATACTGTGTGATTCTGTTTGAAGACTCAGATTTTTCTTTGTCCCGCGCTCGTAATAACAGAAAACGGCATCTTTCTCACATTTGCACCTTGAGAATAAATGGCTAACTCGCCACGAGTCTCTCAGTGGTAAGAGTATCCGATTTGTGTGCGGAATGTCATGGCCGAATTTGATACCTGTCGGCGACCACTTAGATTTGTCGCATGTTCAGAACAACAGAAAATTACGTACTTCTTTCTCAAAAATTACCATCAGTTCCTGAATTCTCGGTGTAAACCGCGTCTCTTCATCAGCAACCACTTAGATTTTTTAAAAGTATCATTGTAGCTCGATATAATGTATGGAAACAAAAAGAAATATGTAGCACCGCAGTGTTCATGTGAAAAGATAAAGGCCACCGACCCAATTTGAGGAAAATTATTCTTGTAATTTAGAAAAAGAGAATGGCGAGAAATGCCTTGAAAAGGAAAATGAACGGAAAAAGTTTGGAAAAAAAACAAGAGATTTTTTCGAATATTTTTAAATCTCTACTCGAGCTTTCTTACATTCCCTACATTGCCGTTTATTTTGAAGGAAAAATCTTCCGTTAGTTACGTAATCCTGGGAAAAATCAAGTAAACTCGATTCACAGAAAGAGCAATTAGCTTTCATTTTCGATAATCAAAAGTTGAATAATATGAAGTTCACAAAGCGCTCAGGCTAAAATGTTACTGAGTAATGTTTATTGTTGAAGATAATTATAAATAAACACAAACAAATACATCCTCGAATATTCTTGATAAATTTAAAAGCAATGAAAAGACCTAACATGCTACGGAACTTATGCATCAATTCATTTTCTGAGGAAAGAAAAAGTGGCAATGAATCATCCTTACCTTGATCATTTTTGCTATGGCCGGCACGTCCGATTTGCTCGCTTTTCGGGTTCTGAAATGGAAATTTAACAACGGAGCAGTCTCAGGCATACAAGAAGTTGTGTCAGCCATGATTATTTTTCTGTTTATCTCGAATAAGCCGCTATCGATTCTCTTCCATACCTTAGATCTAAAAAGCTATTCGGTCCTAACTAGATTGTGATTGGGTGGTTGTACAATGACGCAATAGTTTCTAAAATCATGCTTTGTGCACGTGATTTGCATGAATTTAGTACCCGGCCGCTGCTACTAGTATGCATGTGTCCACACACAGCTCTTTCTAGACTCGCCAGATTCGGATACCATTTCAAAGTGACGACACAAGGTGATCTTGTTCTAAAGTAGTTTCTCTTTCATTATTTTAGTTTTCTTTAATTTTACTTGCATAGTTTTAGTGGGACTCAAGATTTTCTCATTGGCTCAAATACTCCTATGTGAATATATCTTCCGATTTGGCCTAAAAACATAAGTAAACTGGTTTACACCTCAATGGCTTTGTCTCAATTATTGTGATCCCTGCATAAACTGGTTAAACTTTTGGGAAAAGCGCTTTATGGTAAAGCGGAGCGCAATAAGCGAATGCACAGTCGAGATGGGCAACCTCGTTCCTGGGGTCTCTTTTCTTCTCCGAGGCCGGGAAAAGGAGACCCTGGGAACAGAACGAGCCTGTCTCCTCAAATACACCCAACAGCATATCCAAAAAGACAAAGGATGAACATGGCGAGGGAAGAAACCCAGCCGACGCTAGAGACAAACTTGAAGATAATCCCGGAGTCCTCGCTTCTGAGGCTTGGTTTGATTTGAAAAGCACTGGCCGGGCACCGCTAACGAGAACTTGTCCTCAAATAAACACAAGAAATCCAAAATCACAGAAAAAAAGAACCACAACATCAAGAAGGACTTGAGAAAGTTGAGCTGGGCATTGAAACTGTGAAATAAAATATTGCTTATAACAGCAGCGAGCCAAAAAGGCTGTGGTAGCGAAATTAAAATACAACCAGAGTTTGAAGTGATATCCCATTGAATCATAGATTTTGTCGATAGTGCGCTTCAAAGGGCAGTCAAGACGAAGGAACTACTAAGGCAAATGAACAACGCCTAACCAGAAGGCAAGTGCTTTTTGCCCGACTTGCAAGCGAGCCAATTAAAAGCCGCGAACGGCAAATGCTTCAACGTGATTGGCTACTGGTTCGCGGAAAAGCCATTCTTAAAATATCCTACTCGCGAAAGATATATCTCAAGGCCCAATACCGGAGATGTAGACTTCTAACTCATGAACTTCTGGTAGTATTGCTTCTTGTGACAACTCCTCGAAACTTTTCGCAAAGCTAAGTTTTCAGAGGGACCTGAAAGGGGTTGGGGGGAGGGGGGTTGTAAAAAAACCCATTTCCCAGCCTATTGTTTCCCCGATTTGCCAAATCCCGGTCCGTATGTTATGCCCAGTCCCAGTGACCGAAATCTCATTTTCCCAGTTAAGGTTTGCCCAAAATCCCAGTTCCCATTTACCCCCTTCAGGCCCCTCTTTTCACCGTATTCCACCAAACTTTCATGTTTTGAAGTTGGTGTAAAATCAGAATCGCTTGTAGGTAAGGGCTGGAGTTTGTAAGGCTTAGAGAGAACCTAGCGGCAGAATATATGGCAGTTAGCGGAAGGCGAGCATCATGCCGCCATCAAGGGGGGGGGGGGGGGGGGTGAGGTGTGGGGAGAGTCTTCTCTTATGATGCCGGCAAAATCAAGTGAGGAATTTTTTAGCAGAGTTCAAGCATAATAAGTTAAAATGTGGTAATATAAATTTTAAAATAACAAATAATAATAAACGCCAGAAGAAAAGAATTTGCCATTGTTATTTTCGAATTTCGGCTAATGAGCGTGAATATAAAATGT
This sequence comes from Oculina patagonica, assembly GCF_052425735.1. NCBI lineage: Eukaryota > Metazoa > Cnidaria > Anthozoa > Scleractinia > Oculinidae > Oculina > Oculina patagonica. The sequence continues at coordinate 16,362,583 of NC_135771.1, forward strand.
TTCAGTTACCGAGTTGAACAGGAACTTGATTGTGGATAAGTTTTATTTTCCACGATTTGAATTAATCAAAATCGTTACAATAAGAAAATTGCCTTTTTTCTTTAGTTTTAACTTGTGAAACGCCTTCTATTAGCACGCTTGCACAATCCGCAAAGCTTGAGGCTTCACCCGGGATAAATTAACTTATTTAGTCGTTCAGTGGACGTGTAATTTTTTACGGACAATTTCGACGGACATTCAATTCCACAAGACGTTGAAAATTATAGAGATTGAAACAGCTGCCTGCGACTGCGGCTTTTCTCGCGGAGTCGCTTTCTAAATGTAACACAGTACATACACCTAATTGCAATACGGTTGTCATAGAAAAAAAGAAAAATGGAAAAAGTCAAATAGGAAGTAATTAAGTGAATGCATGAAATTTATTCGTACAAATGGCCTCAAAATGCCTCAAAATACGAATAAATCAATTTATCTTGTTACAGCAAAAAAGTAGACTCAAAGTGTGCAGACAAAAACTCTGTAAATGCTAACAGCCATGCATGAAACTACGCTAATTAATTCCTATTTACCTTTTTTCTTTTTTTATGACATCGTTTTTGCAATTAGGTGTATTTGCAAATGAAACCTATTTTTCTTGTTTATCCAAATTGTATCGTTAACCCGTTACAACAATCAGTCCTCCCTGAAAAGTAAAATTTCTTTGTTTTCTTGGAAATAACCATCTGCAATATTTTCAGCGAAAGACTTTCTGCTTTAATAACTCGTGTTCTGTCGTGGAAGGCTATTGGTGGAAAACAGTTCAACTGAGAATTTAAGAGTCTAGCACTCAAAGAACAACACACACCAGATACATGGATTTTAGTTAATTACGAATTTATTTTGTTATCCGATTCTGTAGCTTTCCTCGTATCTACTAATGCTAATGGTATAAACGTAGCCTGTTAACAGATCTGTTTTTTCTATTGTAAGGAGTTAAACTTGAGTTAAATTTTAATACTAAACAAACTAAAAAGACAGTTGTGTTACTGTAGCTCTCGAATTTACAAGAGATTAACTTTTTTTGTACTGAAACCACAGACATTGTTTTACTAGGAAGCTTTGAAGACTTGTCCCAGAGTTACATAACATTGTGAGTGAATAAAAGCACTAATTTCGTGTATGAGAACATCGCTGGCACTTTCAGCACAAAACAAGTTGACAGCAACACCTCTTCACAGCTGAAACGAAGAAAGATGAATTCCTCGCAGTCTACATCAATCGCGAGTGAAAATGTTTGTAAAAGCTATTTTTACAATACTGTTCCCTTGCGATTTTCTTCTGCAGATCAATTTTATGGCTTGCTTGTTGCAGCAGCTGTCCTCAGCTTGGCCGCTTGTCCTTTGACCATTTTTTTGAACGCCTTGGTTATGGTTGCCGTGAAAGCCAAACGACGACTTCAAACACACCCTAACATTCTGTTAGCTTGCTTGGCTCTCACCGATCTGATGGTTGGGCTTGTTGTACAACCCCTTCACATAACCAAGACAATCTTCCTTATACAAGGTAAAGATTTTTATGAATTTTGTGACATTAATTCGGCACTTACCGTTTGCTTTGTCATATTCCTCTGCGCTACAGAGTTTCACTTGGTGTTAATCAGCGGAGAGCGATATCTTGCCATTAAACACACCTTCACTCACGCTAATGTCGTCACTAAATTTCGCCTGATCGTTTCTTCTGCTCTGGCGTGGTTTACAGCCATCTTATCCTTTCTTGCTGTTTCGTATTCAACAGTATTTTTATTCGTTTGTCATTCAACAATCATTTCCTCAATCTTCTTGCTTCAAATTCTCGTTTACAAGGAAGCCCGCCGACATGAAGCGCAGATTCTTTCACAGCAAGTTTCCGTGGAGGCCAGAGCAAGGTTTATACAGGAGAAGAAAGCGTTAAAACTAACCACAATAATATTAGTGGCACTTGTTCTGTGTTTCTTTTTGCCTTTAGTTGTTATATTTGTTACATGGCAAATTTTTAAGGAGTACTTTTCACCTGATGTAAAAACTTTAGTTCTTTACTTTGCTCTTCTGCCGCCGGTTATTATCAATTTTCTTAATCCAGTCATTTACACAGTACGAAAAAGAGAGTTCCGAGTAGCATTTATTGAGTTGCTTTTTAGAAAAAGTTTTCAAGAAGCTGAACAATTTGAAAGCAGACTGTTTGGATCAGTAAACAATGCTGTAACACCGCAAGAAGACGAAGACGAAGACGAAGGACCGGAACAGAATGCGGAGGAAAGAAATTCAGCACACCCTGCCACCGACAACCAAGAAGATAATTCTGAAGTCCTCGCTACTGGCGCCATTGTCGATGTCAACACCACTGTCGCTACACAGAACGAGCCTGTCTCCTCAAATGCACCCAAAAGTATATCCAAAATGGCAGAGGAAGAAAATGGGGAGGATAGAAATCAAGCTGACACTAAAAACAACCTTGAAGATAATCCTGAAGTCCTCGCTTCTGGCGCTAATGCCAATGTCAACTAGACTTACGTCCATGAAACTATAGACTAAAAGATAGGAAATTAAATATCGGCCGTATGCTCGGATAACATGGAAGATTGCCAAGCGCGCGGACATTAATTTTTATTGCATGGATTTTTAACTTAATTTTATCTATGGATCAGCTTTGCTTTGTAAAATTTGTTGATTATTTTAATCACATAGGTTAACTGAGTTCGAGAACTTTGCAGATCGGGCACAAAATCAGTTGTGTGTCAGCAATGATTATATTTAAATTAATGATTTGTGTCAAATATGGATCAAGAATAAAAGCGAAAAGTAATTTACGCAGTTGTATATAGTGTAACATGCAAAGAAACCCGAGAAAACTTGATAAAAATAACTCGCAGGTTTTCCCATTTAGCGAAACTAAGTTCGTTATATCTTAAACTGGCCTAAAATTGAAAGGCAAAAGCCAGTATATTTTAATCTTTGTGGTTTAGAAGCTTAATACCAAAATTTAAAAATTATGTTGTAATCAACCTTACTACGTACCGAATACCCGTTTTAAAAACCCCTGTATTGAGTATACTCAAAACTGTTGGTCGACACTGCACAGTCGCGCAATCGTTCAATCGGTAGTGCTCGATGTTTTCTCTAAAATAAATATCTTTCTGAAATGGAAAGATTCAGTTCTGCCGGCATTTCCCATTGTTTTTTTTTTTAATGCCGCTCACACGTTTTACTGCTTTCCTGGCCTTATCGCTGTGCTTATCTCGCCGAGTCGTCGTTTAAACATTTTTTTTCGCAAAAAGGAGAATACGGGCAATGTGCTTCAGATGCTTTTGCTAATGAAAACCAGCTTTAATGTTAACGACCTTTTTCCAAGTCGTCATGAAAATCGTAAAAATAGTCGAAATAACCCGCAATGATTTTCCGCTTTTTAAAATAAAACTTTTTGTTTTCTTAAAAACAACCACCTGAGTTGTTTCCAGCGAAAAACTTTCTGCTGAAAAAGTGAAAATCTTCATCTAAAACTGAATAACTCATATATGTCTCGACATCCTGTGAAAAGAATTTCAATTAATGTTTTTTTGTTTTATACATGCAAAAGCAGGATTTTTTTCTCAGTTGTTGCCGGTTAAGTGACAGAGCCAAACTTTAAATGTATGAAGGAAAGATATTATTAAGAAACAAGGGAGGTGCACAGTCCAAACGTTTACTTGCAGAAATGATTCTGAAAAACATGACGGATGAAAATGAAATTATATTGACATCAACTGTGTTGAAATGTGGCTCATTTCCTCTATTGACCATTTTTCCTAGGAGTCGTTAAATAGAACGAAACGCGCAAAATGTGTGATTAAACAACGGTTGAGAAAATTTGGAGTTATACCACATGTTGTATTATGCTTTAGAAAATGACTATTAAATTCACGTTTTTGTTATCGTGAAAAATTATTCCTAAAGGAAAAAAAATTTTGATAGAAAGTGTCAAAACTCCTCCGTGCGGATTTCTTTGCGAACATGAGGAGTGTTTATGAGAGCGAATTTTGAATTTTGGACCATTTTGAAACACAACACCGACCACGAAATTCCTATTTTGATTGCTAGCGATGCTCGTTTTTCCCCAAACAATGCTCAAAATATGCTCATTTTTTCATAATTATGCTCTTTTGGTTTAACAAATGCTTTGCTTTATTTTAAAGAAATACATACAAAAAAGACACCATGTGTGGTTTAATTTTTTCTCTCTAAGAATTAAATTCTCGCCAGGGAATTGTTTAACTCGGTCGTGTAAGGCAATTATCTTGATAGCACTGTGCCCTCTCCGCTTGTATTTACAAGCGGGATTCCAAAGATTGCTCTCGAGCTATTTGTGAGTTATTTCGTGTCAGGCAATGGCGTGGCTGACACCATCTTGTTTTGATTTTGAGCAAGGACTGGGTACAACCTTACAACTTTGAAATTAACTGCTGACCGGCTAGGCCTTCTTCCAAGTGACAACTATCAAACACATTTTTTGTGGACAGCTTAAAGAATTGGAGTTTCCTATAGTTCTTTAGAAGTGTTTGAACGCCAAAAACAAGCACATTTTTGCTTTTGACGACAAAAATGAATATAAGATTGGCAAAAAATGCAAAATTATGTTAGCTATTCTTTTTTGAGAAAAAGTGTTAAAAAATGCTCGTAAAGCCAAATTAGGCCAAAAAAATGCCAGCATAATCGGTAAATGCCTGGCGACGTTTGACCCCATTGGAACCCTCTAATAATTTCTCTAAGCCTTTACCTACTGGAACCATTCATGACACTTATTATCACAATTAACAAATAATATTATGTGTTGTTTTCATATCTATCATTAAACATTGCTGACAATGATGTTTAAGCAAACAACGGAAATTGCACTTCGGAATAACGAAAAATATTTACTTTTCTCCGCTCACGCAAAATGACGCCCTTGCGAATCACGTGACCGCTATATTATATTAAACAAAAGGATTTCCCCGCGCGAGAAATTTATATTACTGCCGTGTACTGGCTGCTGTGCGGGTTCTACCTCCATAAGAAGTCATGGGAATGTTCCTAAAGGCGTTAGTCGGTATTCTTTGCGCAATGGTAGTCTTCCCAGAGCAAGGCAACTGTAAGTTTTTTTCTTTAACCTAATTTATGACCCGAGTATATAAATGTACTACAATTTTAGGCCATTTCATACTAAGAGAAGGTAAAAGATATTCTAGAAAAACATGTAAAAATTGAAAAAGGATTGAAGCGGGTTGAAACGTTCTTAAATTCATGATTTTAATCGGTCACTATAGGTTCAATTCTGGGAGAAAGTAATTTACATATAAAGTCCAGGATTTCTTCGTTTCCTTTCTAGCGGCAAGAATTGCAAACCCCCGACGCGGCGTATTCCCTTGATGGTAAATTATTCTTAGGGTGGGAAGATAAATAGTTTTTTCTGACCGAAAAGTTATGTAACAGTTTCTTGTTTAATGAAAAAAAGGCTATGAAACCAAATAAGAAGGCCGTAGTTGTTGTTGCAACGTAAATACACGATTTTATTGAAATCTTGTAACTTTATTAAGCTTGATATGCCGGAGAGTAAATTATCACGTAAGCTTGAGTAAAATATCTGCTCGATATTTGCCAAAATATATTTATTGTATAAGATGAGATAGAAGGAAAAGTAGACTGAAACTTACAAATCAAATATGGAGTCTTGTATCACCTGTATTCACCGTTCGTTTTTGTTTGGTAATTATCTTTTATGCAATAATCGGTAAAATTGAGCTATAGATAAAAACCTTTTCTTTTTACAGAAAGTGATTATGCTTTCATAAATAAAAGAGCAAACATGATTTGCTTATTTCCTTTCTATCGTGAACCATTTCTCAGAAAGCGTTAAAATAAATCCCATTTCCGAATTCAATTCAATAGAAATTCGCCCACATTAACTTAGATATACAGAGATTCATTCAATATTTGACAAGACAATGAAAGGCGGACACTAACTTTTAACATTAACGGTATAAGACTTATTTCCTTTTAAAACGGTCTATTGTGTGTCTACTTTATGAACTTTAGAAGTGCTTCATTGTAGCTCGCCTCCTTCTTCCGGTGAAAAACGGACACACTATTTAACGAAAAGAATATCAAAACCTCGTTACAGTACCAATAACTAAATCAATCTACGGCAAGCGTTTGAAGTTTGTTCGTTTTGTTTGTACAGCTTTAGTTTCAGGTATAAACAGCTAAATGAGTCAGGAAAGCGTTTTGAATTTTCAAGAGTAGGGGTTATTGCTTTTCATTATTGTACAAGAATATTCACCCAATCAGAAGGTATTGCTAAGGTCGCAAAATTAAAGATAATAAGAAAATTCGTTAAATTACGCTCGTCTGTCGATTATTTTACATGACATGCTCATGACATGATTGATTCAGTCGCCACCACCTCATAAAATATTTGATTTTCAACATGTAAATTAATTCTGGGACCAACGTTATCAAAGGAGCACGAAGCAAGCTATGACGCAAGCCATTAGCCATATTCCGAAGCCATCTTTACGGTAAAGAAAAATATCTAATCGAACAGAAAAAAGGAAAAACTGGTGGGAAATTAGCTAGAAAGATAAGTGGTATGGATTGTAAATCATGGGGAGATTCAAAAGGATGTCAACTGATTTGATTTTTATAAAAACGGAGGTTTTCTTTTCGTTTGCTAAAAGGGAACTAAAGGGGTAAAAAAGGAACTGTTATTTGGGCAAATTGTCACTCGGAAAATGCATGGGATTTGAGTCACTGGGACTGGGAATCACAAACAAATAAACGGTAGAACTGGGACTGGGATTTGGAAAATTGGGAAAACAATAGACTGGGAAATGGGGTTTGTGTAAAATTTGGGCTGGTAAAGGGATTTTATAGCCCTCGTAAAGAGTCGAGACCCTCGCTAAAGCTTATATTTTCAAAAATGTTATTATGTAAAATGATTTGCTGTCAAGATATACAAATTTTTTAAACTTCCCTGCCATGCAAGAGGGTCTGCATGGGGATAAACTGATAGCTGAGAATTCATTTGGTCAAAATTTTCACTGTCAGCTGAGGAATGACGCGTTTTTCTAACTGATAACTGAGATCTGAGATCTGTAAAATTTACTGATGGTTGAGAAATGGCTGAAATTTTAAGTGATCGCTGATAAAAATTGCCGAAAATGTAACTGATAACTGGGATTCCCGCTAGCATTCGCATTCAATATTACCACCACCAACAACAACGATTGTAGAAAACGTTCACAAACTCCTTTATTGCATAAGAACCGAACCCGTTTTGTTTGAACAAATAGTACAGCTTGAAATATCTCGTGATACAACATGAATATAGTCAACTGTACATTTTCAAATTTACCCGGGTTAATGTAGACGGGGCCTTAGCTAAAAACTACAGGAAGCCCACAAATAAGTAAACAAAGTAAAAAAGGGTAGGTAAAACTTAAATTTCTATACATAAATAAGTAACGGCAGGTTTTCCTCAGTGGGCGACGGGAAAACGGCCGGGCGAACTCTGAATTTGTGAAAACGAGACAACTGTGACGATACTTGTGGGGGAAATTAGACTCAAATGGGGCACTCGCTTGCGAGGAAGGGCCGTTACACTCTTAGGTACATGTACCGGGATCTAACCACTAACTGGGCGGACAGCAACAGCAACAACTCAGCTTGGTTCCAACAGTAGTTTATTGCTTTAAAATTGTACTCAACAAAGCAATCGAAAAAGCTTTACCAGTGTGGTTGCTTATATGCGATTCGCTACGTGCGTCTATTGACAATGGTACATAATAAGTGCGCTATCCTATTAAAGATACGAAATAACAATAATTGTAGAGTAAAAATGCTTTGAAGACAGCGAAACCAGAATAAAACTTACAACTTGACCTAGCATCTAATTGTTACAAGAGCGCGTACTTTTGGCGAAGAAAACTACTTCTAAAATTGCTTTAAATTAAAAAACTACCAAAACAATATCAGATATGTCCAGGATTGAACGCAAATGAGATGCACGTTCCTCATGACAGGCATCACAAAGTGTCCTCATTAATAAAAGTTCACCAACTTGAAAACACACCAAAATCTGTCAAATATGAAGTAATATGGAAATGTCAAATAACACAGTCAAACATGAAGTACTCATTAAACAATACTTGCGTTCAATCCTGGACATAAGTGAACAATATAATTTGAAAATAACTCCAAAATTCCTAAGATGCTTACGAGCGGTAAATTCTGTTAGAAAAGGTCTAAAACGCATGTAGAACAAATTAAGTTAGTTAAGTTTAATTAAACTAGGATACTCCTGTCGGCAAAAGTATTCAAACTATACCGCGTTGAGTCAGCAAAACTATTGAGCTTAGTGGCGAACGTGAGTTCGGCGAAATACGATGGATTAACAACCTAACAGCTTGTAATCAACCCTATTGAATTAACTTGAGTGCAGAAAAACGTGATGATTCAGCAAATATAAGATTCCTATTGAACTAAGCGGACAACGTGAGATCAGCAAGTAACTTATTATTCTGAAAGCTAATTAATTACTTTTACCAAGCTTACCAAGCACTTCGGTAATTGAATTACACTACCAACTTAATAGATTACGAATACAAAAGCTCACGAACTAAAAAAGGAACCTTCCATTTTTTCCAGCACGCGTCTTAGTAATATCGGATAAACAGTACTTAAGTATTAAAATTAACTTATTATTTTTAGCTAATAAGCTGCTGTTGGCTTTTTAAATGTAATTGCCCTGTAGGCAAAGCCAAGCGAAGCGACTTCAATAATAATTGAAGGTTATATAGCAAATGTAAATAAAACATTTGACTGTATGGCCATGAAGCCAAAGAAATTATCAAAGTGAATAACTAGAAAACTACTTAAAAAGTCGAAACACACAGCTTCCTATAAAATATATTGTTTACTACTACAGTCGAAGCTCTCTTAACGGACACTCTCGTAAGCGGACAGCTCTATTTATGGCCGCCTTGTTTGAAACCCCGTTTTAACTCTCATACAAACTCTGTATTTTTACATTCTCGTAGGCGGACATTCCCGTAAGCGGCCGCGGACACTTTCAGAGATTACGACTTAGACTTTTTCTTTGTTTTTAAGCTCACGTAGGCGGACACCACAAAGAAAATCCTATTAACAACCTCTGTATCTTGTTTTCATCAATCAACTTGACATCGCCGTTCGTCACTATGATTTCACAGTTATTACAGTACCATATTTCAGTGTTTGTTTTTTCGTCATCCACGTCCGTCCGATTATTGTTAGCTGGGCAAGCTCCTGTAAGCGGCCATCTATCCACTACACCTCTAGTGGCCGCCTACGAGAACCATTCTCGTAAGCGGCCAGCTCCAGTTACGGACACTTTTTTCGCGTCCCGAGGGTGTCCGCTTACGAGAGCTTCGACTGTAGGATCCAAAAAGTAAAATGGACTTACTCCAGCTGATTATATTATTAATAATATATGCCAAAAACTATACGCGAAATTGCTGTTTCCCGAAAGGAAAATTGCGAATTCAAGCGAATCTGCTAAAGCTATCATAACTCTCCTAACAAATACAAATGTATTTACAATTGATTAATTAATAACAAGACATAGAAGATATAATAATGTGATTTGATTAAGAAGTCAGTGTCAACAAGATTCAGTGCTATTTGAAAATCTAAAAAAAGTGTTGGTATTATGGGAAAGTAACCAATATTAGCTGGACATGCTAAAACGTACTGTGCCAGTCATGAAAATTACGGATGGACGGCTACTTCGGAAAGAAGTGGCTTAAAACTTCAAAACCATTGATAAGGGTTCATTCACATCTTGGAGAATGAATTATTTAATGCCTTTCTTTTGTTTTTCGATAAGAGGTTATTTTGTCGATCAGGCAAAGTGCACCCTCATAATTGTTGAGTGCACCCTAACATTGTTTACACAGAAAATGAGAAGACTTTTCGCGATACTGCCCCTTTAAGTGCAACTGAAATATCTAAAAAATCTAAAAACCCGATTTAAAATTAAAATTATTCATTACGAATCGTACTTTAATGTTAATGTACTAATAATAAAGTTAAATTGGTTTACAAACAGCAACACAAGAAAGTATTGCTTTTAAAATGTTATAGTTTGTTATGCCATTTCTGTGCATGATTTGCGGACCTATGTACATGCGCACTCAGTGCTCGCCTGTTTCTCGTGTGTGGAGAATAAATTCCTTGTGTTGTTCTGTGATTGTTCTCCTGATGTTTGTTCGTAAATCCTAATTCCACGAGCCCGAAACCACAACACTCAATATCTTTCATTTTAAATGCCAGACTGCACACAAGGGTTTGTTCCACTACCGTCATTCTACTTTATAAATACTGAACAATGCATTAGTTAGTTCTTGCTGAGTTGTTTTTATTCAATGAATTTGTTAAGGTTAATTGCTCAGTAATTCCGTGGAGTATCAATGCACCTTTTAGGGCCTGTTTATATGGAGTAGAGTTGTCCCTGGTAGAAGAGTTATCCTCTACCCCGCGCTATCTTTTACCGAGCGTTTATATGAGAAAGTTGTCCCTGTTGACCGAGCCAAAACTTGGCCCTGTCGGTTCAAAAGACTGGCGAGAGTTATTTTGAAATAGCTATTATGGCGGCCTTTTCTAAAATCTGGAACGCTGAAACATCGACGAAGACCATTTTGGACAAATTTACTGCCGACTTCGATGTTGTTTTGGCCGATTGCAGCATTTGCGCATGTTCCGTATGTGTCAACTTGTCCCTGGTAGGGGAGGCAAAAATAACCAAACTGTTTATATGGAAAAAAGTTGGCTCGCTCCACAGGGTCACCCTACCTTCAAAGCGAGTGACCCTCCACCCAGGGTCACCCTGCCCCCCGAGCCAACTTTGCACTTTCTCATATAAACAGTTCGCAGCTATTTATAAAGAAACGTATGAAAAGCTCTCTCGCCCGGGGTGGCTCGGTATGGAGGGTAACCCTCCTACCAGGGACAACTCTCCTCCATATAAACAGGCCCTTACTCTTAATGGAGCCCAGATGGAAAACTAAAAGGATTCAGTTTACAACAGCAAACCGTGAAGGTACTGCTCAATAGCTTTCATTTGAATGGTATATAACACCCAAGATTTAAAATCGAAATTCGATTATCCCAAAAAAGCTCGTTATTTTCTTCACAGTCATGGTAATTAACACACAACACTTCCACTTTGAGCAAATTTCATCTTTCATTTTGCTCGTAATGTACCGCCTTTTAGAACAATCTTGATCAGCATAAGAGTGAAATAGCACCACGTGAAGCTATATTGGTCAAAAGCTGTTATTAAATGATGATGGTGTTTACTATTAGTGATATCAGCAAGAAACCAGGTACTCTTGGTGTTAACACCATGATTGTGTCAAATTCCGTCAATTTTCTAAGTTAAAAATGTACAGAAAGCTCGACACTAAATTATAAATAAAGTAAAAACTTTTGCCTTCTTTCTTCAACCATTTCAAGTTGATAAACAATTCAGGGATTCTTTTCACAAACAAAAGGAAGTTGTTTTGCACAGCTAGTATTCGTCCCAGGCCCCCTTATCAACTGTCATTCTCACGCAGTCCTGGTTTTCATTCTGGCTGTCCGGCAGGCTTGACGACCACTTAGTGTAGGTCACGTGAGTACCGTCAGGCCAACGGAAGGTTCCTTCTGAGGTGACGTCATTCAGACCGATCCAAATTCCACCAAATGGATCTGCAAACGATAAACACACATACTAAAATTAGTCTAGCAACTTTTGCATAAAAATTAAATAACCAAGCCTTGGCAAAGTCAAACTTTCAAAGTGAACGTGAAGTATACTAGCCAAGCAAAGTGGCAAAGTTAAGTGAAGTGATCATGGAAGATGTCGTGCTGGGCGAGTTTTAATTTTAGCTTTACATCTGTAACACAACAACATCCAACATGGCGGTTCGTATCTCGCTTATTCTGCTCGTGTACATGTTCCCGGGAATCCCTCGAGAAATCCCGAATGACGTTTACGTAAAACGCAAGGGCGCCTGTTTGAATGCCGCTTTTCGTGGAGTGTGTGAGAAGAGAGGTAAAGTAAAGTAAAATCTATATTTAAATTTTCACGGCAATTCATTTAGCTCCATGTACACTAATTGGGAACCTTATTCAAGGAATAACAAGTTGTATTATATAACATGATTTACAACTTCATAGTTTTCTTCTGTCAGCTTAAGTGTAGGAGTTTGTTTGTTGTTTTTTACTGATATGAGAAATTAAAGAAAAATACAGGGAAGAAATAGTTAAATTTACCTGTAATATTAGTTAGCTCTTCACCAGTGAGAGCTTTTCCAACAACCATCAGATCTCTCAAGTGGCCCTTTAACGCAACCCAGCTATCGCTCTTATATCCAATATCGTAAAAGGAATGAGAAGTTTCGGCAGGGTATGAGCCGTTCGGCAAAGCCTCAGTTCCAACCTTCTCGCCATTTAGGAACAACTGAGCTTCGTTTGCGTTTCTGTCCCAGACCGCCGCGATATGAAACCACTTGTCGATTGGTGAAGACCTGGACGAAAATCAAAATATTCTTTATTATGGTACATGCGTTAAAATTGAGTTACATATTGCGATTCTTCTTCAGTTAAAAGTCTCTTGAGCGGAAAAGTGGAGCGTGCAAAGAGAGGCACCTGTACTATTAGCTTGAAAACTTGTTTTAATTACGTTAAAGGGTTTTTTGTCACGGAATTTAACAGATTTCTGATCAGTCAAAATTTGTATTTGTGTCGCATAAAACCTAAAATTAATGTGGTCCATTTTGATTAAAAATTGCTATATTACAGCAACTTAAATTGCTAACAAGCGTCTTTGGTTGCGGATGGCTAGGATGGAAGTGGATTGCAAATTGAAAAATCTAGGCTTAACGTTTCAAGTTGTTTCTGCGCATCTTCAAAAAAGAATCGGTATTTATAGCCAAAGTTTTATTTCTATCCACGAATTAAGGTTATATATGTGACCCTCCACGGGAACAGTGAAAAGGTGAACGCACGCGCACGGCACGGAAGAACCGCGCCGGTCCCACGACAGACGTGCGAAGCGAAAACATGATCGCACGTGCGGGCCGGAAGGCACACGGAGAGCGACACGGAGATGACACGGTCACACGGAGATCACACGCTAAGCCAACACGGAGACACACGCAGACTCAACACGGGCAACACGCAGACTACTCAACACGGAGATCACACGCTAGACTTGTAACACGGCAGATCTGCATGCAACTTACCAGCCAGATTAGCTGTTCAAAAATACTGTTTTTCATAAGTTAAGTTACCTATCACTTATTTCAGAACGGTTTAGACCAAAATCTGCCAAATCCCCGGGACGTAGCACCTTTAAATGAATTAATAGTAGTCGTATAACGCCTTACCCAGCCTCAAGCCATGGAGAATATTGGCCAATGTTATTGTTTGCTCCAAAAACCAGTTTCCCAGGTGCCTCCACATAGACAACGAATTTCATAGCATCAACTGACCAGGCTGTGTAGATCGGTGACGTTTGTATAGGACTTTGCAGTTTCACCCAGCTAGCGATGGTGAAACTTGTGTTCCCAAAATCTACTGGTGGGGTTGTAGCGTGCGCGCCTGATCCGTCGAGATACAAGGATTTCACACCGTCTTCATCTTTATATATTGCTCCATTTATAAGACTGTTCAAAGAATTAGCACACCAGTTAAAGAGTATTGGAATTTGATGAGCACGTGATTGATGGAACCTTACACGTGATAATTAAAATCCCCACCATGTGATTATAAAATTATTATTTTTTTTGAAACCACGACCGAAACCAACGGTGTAAAATAGCCTGGAAGGAAAAAGAAGGCTTTTAAAAAGGCTTGAAAATATGCAGAAAGGGGCTTGTGAATTGACCATTTCCGCAACCCCCATAATACACTCTTTTTGCCCCCCCCCCCCCCCCTCCAAAAAAGTATTAGTATTGTTTTAAATTTCTGTTGGGACGACTGTAAGTCCCAAGAGAAATTAAAAACAATTTTGAGGGGTGAACAAAGTTTATTGTGGGAAATAAATGTGAAAGTGGCGAATGGGCGTTTGCTGTTATTCCAAAAGCAACTTAAGAAAGGAAATAAAACCACACACAAAAAAGCAAAATATTTTCCTTAAGTAGCATTTCAGGAAGATCAAATGTTAACAAGGTCAAATGTTACATTGGCTTTAGGGTCAATTTCCATGGCTAGTCATACCTACCTGACATCAGAGTCAGTCCCATCCAGAATCCAGTGTGCGATTGTCTGGTTTGGGTCTTTACCTTTAACAGTAAGCCACAATGTCAAAATATATATACATATGAATCGCATTAGAAAATGCAATTTACTTTAACTTTTATCCTCGATTACTGTTCATTTGATTGGAAAATCTAGATTGCCAACCACGAAAAAAAAAATTACCCGACTTTGCATTCGGCCAATTAACGCCTTAAACTTCGGCCTTACTTTGGCAAATAACTATTTTTCATTGACCATAACAAGACGCACGCACGGCTGTTTTCACAGCCACTGTTATACCTGAAGCAACCTTTATAGGGAGCCCTTAATCTTACGACAAGTTGACGTCGAATTGTTTGAAATAATGCCAAAATTCCAAATTTTACGGGGCAAGGGAGAAATAACATTTAATAGTAACAAAAAAAATTGAGGAAAAATGTGGCTATTTAAATTTTGCCAATGGGATTTTATGACGTAGAATGTTTGCTCAATTGTTACACACAAAAGATCCTCCGCTTCCTAACAATAGCTGCAACCATTACACGTGATAAAATCCAAAATGGCGACTATTTTAAAAGAATGATGTTTTCCACTTTTTGTTTCTATTAACTGTTATTTCTCCCTTGTTCTGTAGAGTTTGGAATAAAGGCATTATTTCAATCAATTCAATGTCACCTTTTCGTAAGAGTGGAGGTTCCCTATAACAAAAATCTCTGAATTTTTCCTTAAGAAAACGTGAAAAAATCACCTGTTGTGTCTGTCTTAATTTGGCCAAGTAAATGGTAAAGAAACTCGTTTTCGTTATCGCGGTTGATTGACACCAGTTCTCCGCCAATCGACTGACAGAACTGTCGTGCTTGTTCCCAGGTCTTTCTCTCAGGAAACAACTTGACAAGTTTGGCCCCAAATCTATACCAGTTATCAGGGAGAGCTGGGAACGAAGAAACAAATCAAAATATTTCACTAATATAAGTTATTTCTTGTTTAATAGTTGAGCTTGTGAAATTTTTGGAGCTTGTGCATGACATATATTGAATGCCGACAACATACAACAGCATATTGGGAATACTGTAAGGAAATATACATTCGCTGTTGAAAAATGATTTTTTCAGGCATTCTCGAAAATACCGTATTTATTCGATTAAGCGCCCAACCTCGAATAAGCGCCCACCTCGAATAAGCGCCCACCCTGAAGGTAGGAAAAGTTAATAAGCGCCCAGCCTCGAATAAGCGCCCACCCCCACCCCACAAAAACTGAAGTCCATAAGAGGAGTATTCAGTGATTATTGAAATTGACTATGTACTACAAAGAAGACTTTCCCATGAACGAATTTTCTTAGTGTTTTACAGAAACTTTCAATGAACAGTTAAAAATCTGCTTTTACTGATTTATTGTTTTGTTACAAAAATGCTGAAAATCGTGAAAATTTAATTAGCGCCCAGCCTCGAATAAGCGCCCACCTCGAATAAGCGCCCACTCCCAAGGACCAAAAATTTAATAAGCGCCCAGGGCGCTTAATCGAATAAATACGGTAAACGAAATTCCGAGTGCTCTCAACAGGAGTCGAACCTTTGACCTTCCGATTAGTACTTCGTACGCAATACCATTGAGCTATAGAAGGCTCGTGGTTACTAGGTTCATGTAATTTTTTTTGCTATGATGGAAAATAGGCTTTAAGTATATCATCCTCATTTTCATCGGCGTTTGTTGTTTTGTAGTATTTTTCTTAGTGGGTTAGCACCCTTTTTTACAGGTAAATAAAAAGATAACTGTAATGAAAACGCACCTATTGTTCTCTACTAAAAGATTTTTAAAAATACTAGTCGCTTGGTTTTATGGAGCAATGATGTTCCATTCCAGTAGGAGGTAGCTTTTTTTTGTGTGGTTTGTGTTTTGATTTGTTTCGGTCAATGATTCGCTCTGGTAGCTCTTTGCGATTAATTAAGCAACCAAATGAAGACATCTTACCAGCTTTATAGACACATTCTTCCAATGAACAATGTTTTAACTCCTAAAATTAAAACAAGACAAACATTTAGCACGTTGTACTCTTTCTCCATTTTAAATGAGCTACGTCACGGGGATTTTGCAGATTTTTGGTCCAAACTGTTCTGAAATTAGTGGTAGGCGACTTTACCCATGAAAAACATTATCTTTAAACATATTAAGGAAGATATAGCTATTATTTGTGAACAGAGATCAAAGTTCAGACTATATTTTCTGAAGACGCGCGGAAACAACTTGAGCGGTTAAGCGTCGATTTTTCAAGTTGCAATCCATTTCCATCCTAGCCATCTGCAGCCAAAGACGCCTGTTAACAGTTTCAGTGCTCTAATATTGCAATTTTTAATAAAAATGGACCATTATTTTTAGGCTTCCAATGACACAAATATAACTTTTGGCTTAAAATCGGTGACATGTGCAAAGCCCCTAAAATGTGTATAGTGTACGTGCGTTGGCATTGATACAAGAGCTTGATCACGTTGCGACCGAAAATTACGGTAATATTGAGCTAATTAACCCTTTCACTCCCGAATTCCCCCCCCCCCCCCCAAAAAAAAAAGCGTTTTTACAACCGTTAAACTGAATTTTTGGTGCTATGATCTTGAATTTTATACCTAGACTTGTGCTAGAATAGCACTTTTTCACACTGCAGCAACATTTTGATAAAGATTCCATGTAAAAATGTGCAAGATTTCACTTTGATGCATGCACATAAGCCAAAATTTGGGATTTTTTGCTGAAACGTTCCGCTTTTTTCTTGCTCCTTTTCCTTCCGTTTTCTTCCTTTCGTTTCCTTCTACTCTTATTTATATCATTTATTCTGGCCAAAGATAGTTTAGACGTTATCACTGAAAAACCCTGAAAAAGGGTGACCTTGATCAATAACAGGTGTATTGGCCTGTTTAAGCACCGCGATTTTGAACCAAAAACGGATCGTGTTTTTCTTTGGATCACCTCTGTCAGAACGCAACTTATATTCAAAATGAACAGTCCTGTAGAGAGGTCAATCCAAGCTCTATCAGCTGCTTCTCCTCCTTGTTCTCAGGGTCTCTCTCTCCTCTCGCTCTGGGGGATGGGGAGAGAGAGAGACCCTGGGAACGAGGTTGCTGCTTATCACGAAAATCCACTGACGTGCTAATTGATGACGTCACAAGTGGTTCAATGACCGCGCCTCCAAATAGCGCCTTAATGTGCGTTTAGGAGTGAAAGGGTTAACAGATACTGTTAAGTACAAAGGAACCCACAGAAACAGCAGAAGAAATATATTACCGCCATTTCGTGGTAGTGACTTCCTGCGCTTGGTATCAAATCTTGTGGATCAGCGGATGTGGCTGGAATTGTTAAGCTCACACGTGAACCGTCCTGTTGGTTGTTTATGCACGTTAATAGAGAAACACAACGGCGTATCCACGCAATCCCAGTTGCATTTTATTGGTTCAGCAACAGTCACAGTTGATATCACGTGATTTTGTAGTGCCAAACCTTCATCTTTTAGAAACTTTATCTTTCTGCATCCAGGGGCGACGAAAGGCAGCCAAAATAAGGCTAAGATCCACTTCATTCTGCAAGTATATAATATGAAATATTACCATCAGTAATTGATGGAGAGGCCTGACACAATGCTACGATTAATAGAAATTAATTGCAGACAGAAAAGAAAAAAAAGAAAATAAAAAAAAGAAAAAGAAAGAGGGGGAAAAATAAAATTGGTTTTGCACGGTTTTATAGGAAAATTTTTTTTTAATTTTTTTTTTTTTTTTTTTTCCCCCCCAGGGAAAGTTTAATATCTTATCTTACATTTTACGGGTCAATTGCTTTTAGGTGTCATACGGGAGAGCGCTCAAAACTGGATTTTTTTTTCAAAATTGCTTATTAGATAATACAAAAAAGGATCAGCTTAATTTCCTTTAACAGAACTCCTATTTCATTTTTATAATTTGCTTGTTTAGTCCTTTAAGGGGATTTTTTTTTTTTTTTTTTTCTTTTTATTTAGGTTCTTTTTGTTGGTATTTGTTTTTTTTTTTTTTTGTGGGGTTTTTTTTTTTTTTTTTTTTTTTTTTTTTTTTTTTTTTTGGGTTTGTTTTTTTTTTTTTTTTTTTTTTTTTTTTTTTTTTTTTTTTTTTTTTTTTGGGGGGGTCCTGGGCGACCAACGGTCACTTTTGAAAATGTATGTTGCCCAGCATACGAAGTGTCAAGTTTAAGTAATTCACAACTTGCTTTACATATTTTGACAACTAAAATGCTAGTCAGCTGGTGCATGGGATTACACTTTTTATGGTCAAGAACTTTTGAGGGAAACACATGAATATTCCGACTAATTCAGTAGGATACTTTTGAAGCCCACATGATCATTTTTAAGGCACTCTTTCTCCGTTCTCGTACCCTGTTATTTAGGTGGGCCGAAGCTATTTATTTGCTGGTTGGCTCCATTTTTGAATCGCGATATTTTGGCAGGAAAGATTTAACCAGTTTCTTTGAGTTTTGATATTCTTAAAGAAATAATGTTAGAGATTTATAAAAATGTTACTGATTACACCTGTAAGTGTTTGCATAATAAAATCGTTTGAGATATTATTTTTTTACATATCATTCTAAAAGAAACATGCTGCGGCTAGTGACTTTGAAATCTAAAGACAGAATTTTTCCTTACTTTAGCAAATAGACTAATTGCTCTCAAGTTTTGTATCTGAGAAATTTTATGATAATAATGACCATGCGACTGGCCGCACTGTGCGTGTTAAATTTACCCTGATAATGCTACGCATATCTACGGTTTGGTTAGCTGCAGGGCCGTACATAGCGGGGGGGGGGGGGGGGGCAGTTGTCCCGCCAGGAAGGGAAAATATAAAATAACTAAGAAAACTAACTAAAAAAACTTAAAAACTAAAGGTGTGGGAGTTAACAGAAATAGCGGACGAGTATAGCTAGAGAATCTCCAATCTGAAAAGCTGATGCTACCCAAAGCTTGGTTGAGAGAAACAGAGTAATCGGTAACCTACGGTGAATACAGTTAGCGCTACAAGATACAGAATTTTTTGCAGCTTCAGGGTGAAATAATATTAATCCGACGTACGAATGTAAAGATAAAAAGTCATTGTTTCTTCTGTTTGTGTTGTTTTCGATTATTTTGTACCAGTTCGCGTGGGAAGAACAACGCCTTTAATGACATTTTAAACTGTACTCCTCAACAAGTCGATGTTCCATATAAATTATTTATTTATTTACCATGTAAGTCCGAAATTAAATGTTGAATATAAAGGACTGGGCTAAATGTTCAAAATAACAAGTAATAACTAGGGAAAACGTAAAAGTTTTCAAAATGTGGACTAATAAAATAAGATTATAGAGATAGCTTCCTTGAAAGACTCGAGAAAAATCGGACTTAATCACCCATCTTTTGAAAGCATTTGTTTACGGGCGAAAAATTAACGCTCTACGAGACGATTTAGCGCTTCTGGTGAAAATATTCTAGAATAATTGAACCCTGAAGTCACTCCCGTTCGCGATGATATTTGATTAAGACATAACACAGGTGTTTTGGATTTTTTTAAAGGGGGCTTTCTGTTACTTACGTAAAGGTGTAAACAGAGAAGGTACCCCCCAACTTGTTAATTTTGTAAATACGTACTCTGCACGTCGTTATCTTAAGCAAACTGATTGTTCCAGTGGTAATGTTCTTGTAGTTTAAGAGCATACAAATTTGGCAATTAGGGACAGGAGAAAACTACAGCATGGGGCCCGGTCTTCCACTTTCATCTATACATATCACAAAACGAAGTTAACACTAAGCACATGACTTGTTATACTGTGAGTAATTAAAAGTGTGAAGCTATCGCCTACTGATACTGTTTACGCTGCATTTAAAAAACCAATGTCACGATATTTAAGTAATTTTTTCTGATTACTTTCACATTGAAGGAAACCTCAAAATAATAGTTGTCTAACATAGAAAAAAAACAAAGGAGTAACAAAAACGCCAAAAAATAAGGGTGGTTTCGACTGACGAAGATTAGGACGGATTACGATCGATGAACTTGAAAAAACTTGCCAATTTTTTTTCAAGATGTGTTTTCCGTGACGTATAGCTCCTTTAAGAAGGCTCACAACATTTTCCAGCACTTTCCAGCTCTCATACTTTAATGGATTAGTGCTACAAACATTTATCAGTTACTGCTACAAATTGTGATTATTTTCTTGACGTCACTGGTTGTTATAACAACGGTATTATCTGTTTAAAACACCCTAAATTTTAGCTTTAAGTATTTATAACTCAAAAACGAGTCCGGTGACCCCCATTTTTTATAATTGAATAATGATCAGCATGTTAAAATACAATTTTTTGCAAAGTTAAAATAATTTCTAGATCTCTGGAGTGGTTCCAGAGCCACCTTAAATTTTCGAAAATTTCAAATAGTCATGGTTCGCCGCGGTTTCGTTTTGATCGCGCAGCAGCGGTACTTGTACTCGGGCGGTTTAAAAATTGTGCTACTCTACGAGTATTTGCATCCCGGAGGTGCAGTGAAAAGAAGATCTGCGAGCCATAGTAGTTATATAATCCTTGCAATCTTTGCCGTCTTCCATGTTCAGCGCCCAATTGCCGGGCAAAAATTAGATTGAATGCGAGATAGCGAGATAAAATATACTTGTATGACGTTTTCTTTTAGGTTAAGGCATGTCAATTGAAAAGTCTGTGAGTTTTGACTCTTGACAAAAATTTGTCAGTGTTTCGAGGCAGGACGACGGCGCCTTTGAAGTTTGGTAAGGCATGACAAAATTTGATATTTCTAAAAATCCCTGGGCGAATTTGCCTCATGGAACTGGTGACAGATTTTTTTCGCAAAATAAACAAGGATTTGCCCAGTGCGTCAGGTCCCTTTCCGAAAGTGGTAGCTGTTGTTTTCCCTTACCAAAACACGGTCTGCTGTGTTTTATTTGTGCGTGAATTAGTTTTGTGAATATTGTTGCCGAAGGCTGTGTTACCGCTTGTCTGCAAGGTAACAAATTTGATACTCGTTCAATATATACTAGTTATGCAACGCGAGTGGAACATGAATATCCCACAGTCACTTGTATCTCGGATACACACGAGCCTTTAGGCGAGTGGCAAGAAAATAAAGTGGCAAGGGGATATCAAGAACCACGAAAGTGTTGTTCTATTAACCAACGAAAATACGCCCAAATCGTCGAGAATACACGCAGCGCAGATGGGAAGGGGGTTGAATACCGTCGAATATACAACGGCTTTCCTGTATTCTATTGGTGTATTTTCTATGGCATGGTATAAAGTTGGTTATGTTCAATGGATTTGTAAAATTCTGAAAATTTGCTTATGTGAGCCTTTATTTTGTGATTGTACTCACTTTAAAGATAACCTAGGATGTCACCAAATGACTTAACTGGGGGCTCACAGCCATGAACCGTTACAACTAACTGTCAAGTAGTCTCAAGTCGCAGCTGTTTATAATCATAATCTGTTCATAACCCGCCTCAGTCTTGGTCGTTTAATTTTTGTGTGTGTTTGTGTGTGCGTGTGTTTATCTTCTTAGAAGACTGTTTTCAAAGGTTGCCTTCAATTTTCAATTTCGTAAACATTTAAATTTGCGTCGAAACACTTTCGCTGTCTTCATGACAGCATTTTCAAGTTCAGTGTCAATGTCAAGTGCAATGGCTATTTATCAGTGAAAATGATTTTATAATATAGCGTGAAGAATGTAGTGAAGTATTTTGAATGTTATCTGGAATGTAATTAGAGGTACAGAAACAATTAGGAACGCATTGTTCTACATAAAAGGTTTTGCACGGATAGAATCAGACTGAGTGTTTAGATTCCGTTTTTACACCTTTAAAGTTAAAAATTCTAATAAAAAAAACCTCACAAATGAGGCAGTCCAGTTTACTTTGGCATTTGAATTTGAGAGAAATATATATTTTACATTAGAATCTGAAATGACTTAATATATCGCAGTATAGTTCTTTTAAAAGGCAGTCCATTGTTGTTAGCTTAAACTTTTCATTTACGAGAACATGATTACCTTGATAGAGAGCCCGGTAACCAAATCCAACCAAATGCGATGAACCTTTTCTACTGAAACACACAGTTTGGTCTTATTGGTATACATAAAGTTTGCTTCGAACGAAAAATACTCTATTATCCTATTAATCGTATATATAACAAAATTCTCGATTTTGATTGGCTCTGCGCGCCTCATGCGTGGGTGTCCAATTACAGGTACGCCATTCGCGCGTCATTCACGTGCTTTTAAATGGCTTCTTTCTTGCTGTTTTCCTACAGCTTGTACAACCAATTACTCCTACCTCGTGTAGATACGGATAGTAATGGACCTCATGTCGTACAATTCAGAGAATAATCGTGCTCGTAATTTCGCCCGAATACCCCTTGCGCACGAGTGACGTCATGACTCAGACACGACTCAGACAAACAAACCGAAATGGCGGACGATTTTTCTAAAACACTTTCTAAAAGAGCCGATGTTTCTAAAACACTTTCATAAAACGAAAACTTCGCCTAAATTCCTTCTATTTCTCTCAGAACACGCTAATGTTTTCTGAGCCTTGTGGGGGTTATATTCTTTTGCATTCTATTTTTTAACCTCGCGAGCTTCGCTGTTGTACTCAGCATTCAGTTTAATTACTATTACATATTACATGTATAAATAATGACCTAACAGTGTGTATTTTTTTATTTACCACTGCGGGACTTAACTCCCATACTGAGGAAATCAGACCTAATAATCAAACTTGCATTATCTATGGCAGTTAGATAGAGTAAAGCTAAACAGAATTTTTTAAAGGTAGTGTCGACATTTAGCACATTTTTAAAGTGAAGCCTCAAAAACATTTATGACCTGTATGTCAAACTTCACAACAAAAAACTGAAAGCCGGTTAAAACGACTTTAGAAATATCAAAAGGAGTAGAACGCTCGAATCGTGGCACACAGCGCGCGAAAACGGTCGAGGCGATAACAATTCTTGCCCTCTGCCGAGACAATATAACATTCTTTCAAACAAAAATTAATTTTAACACTAGCATTCTTTGAGTAGCATTCTTTATGCACATATTCTTAACTTTTTAACTTTTGCGATTCATTTGTTATTTTCAAATTTTAGGTCACTCTATTTTATCACATTGTTTTTATCCGTCGAAGACAGCAGTCCAGCTGCCGAAAGCTTTTTTGGTGAAAATTGCTATTTTAAAACACTTTATGGTTGGACACCTGTTTTTTTAAACGATAAACACTGAAATTGCAGTCAGGAATATTCATAACGCAAATATTTGTCTGTCACTGACTATTATCAAACGTTTTTAACAACGTTTGTTTGAAACTCTTATAAAGACGTTTCGGCCGAGAATCTTCGGCCTTCCTCAGTTTTGAAAAAAGCCAACGGCTTACAACGGTTACATTATGCGCGTGCGAGAGTGTCTCACAGAACACGCGTGACATGGCGAAAGCGCGCGATCGCTGCGCGAGACCTTAAATGTCACACTAGCGACTTGTAAATGTCGGGAATGTTTTTTGGCAGAAAGGTTTAACCAATTTCTTTGACCTGTTTTTTTTGTTGCTTTTGGATACTCAGTGTGAATTTTCGAGAATTTTCTTATAGCTATGATTAGCAGAATACAATTGATCCCGGCCTGCCAATATAATTTTTTAAGAGGTGTATTTTTTTCGTTCTCACGCACTCTAATTTAAAGGGAAGGTATCATGGGGATTTTGATTGTTTTTTTTATCGAAACTGTGCTATAATTCTTCTTTTTGCTTAGAAAATAATCCTAAAATACCAAGGGAGATATATCAACCGAATTCTTAAAATCGTTTCTACCGTACTTTTGAAAAAAAAATTCCGAGGATTTGGTGAGAACTTGAAAAATTCCGCTGGAATTTTTCAAGTTGTAATTCATTTCAACCCTTTCTACCTCTGGCCGAAACTGTGCTTTAATACTTCTATTTGCTTAGAAAATAATCCTAGAATACCAAGGGAAATAGATCAACCAAATTCTTGAAAAGAGGACAAAACATGATCGTTTCTAGCGTAATATGTTGTAATTCATTTCAACCCTTTTAACCTCTGGTCAGGGACACTCTCGACAGTTTAAGTACACTAGGTGGTAAATTATAGCGGACCTGGGCCATAACTTAAAATTTGCATTAAACACTGAAATGTTTCTTAGCATTTGAAATTACACAAATCCCCCGTGATACTTCCCCAAGTGGGCCGAACCTATTTATATGCGAGTTAGTTTCTTTTTTAATCAAGCACGCATTTTGGCAGAAAGGTTTAACCAATTTCTTTGAGTTGTGGCATCCTAAGTAATGTTTGAATTTTATAAAAATGTTATTTAGTTTCCTCCTGAGTAACAATGTTTGAAATGCCAGCACATTTTTTGAATATATTTTTTGTATACATTTGTTAAAAAAAAACACACATGCCTCGTCATAATTTTAAATCCAAAGGCAAAAATTTCCTTTTTTTTATCATGTTGTAGTTATTCATATTACATCAAGTTTGTTTGTTACTGAAAAAGGACTGTGTTTTTCGCCCAAATTATATGTATAAATAATGAACTAACATGCGTGCAATGAGTATGTATTTTGTTATTACCACTGCGGGACTTAACTCCTGTATTGAAGTAATTAAGAATATATAAGTAGCTACAGGGTGAGACTTATAATCATTCCTTGCAAAAGTATTCCGGCGTTTTTAGAACTAGGTTATAACTTAAGTTATGGTAATATGACTGATTGAAGTCCAGTAGCGAAGCGCGCGAGGTCTAAAAATAGAATGAAAATAAATATAACCGCCACGAGGCTCAAAAACATCAGCGTGTTCTGAGAGAAATAGAAGGAATTTAGGCGAATTTTATGTTTTTTGTAAGAATTTTACGAATGCCGTCTACTTTAGAAAGTGTTTTAGGAGCACCTGCTGTTTTAGAAAGTGTTTTAGGAGCACCGGCTGTTTTAGAAAGTGTTTTAGGAAAATCGTCCGCCATTCCGGTTTGTTTGGGCGCTTTCCATTCGACCAAAAATTCTGGTTTGAGTTTCCGGAAAATTCCAGTGGCAAATGAAACAGCATTTTCCAACTTTTCCGGTTGACTGCACGGAAGGCAAAACAAAATTTGCATATGATCAGGTTGTGCGTCTAATATGGAAATTTATACAGTGCATTAAATTAATGCTTTGTGGCCGGTTTCCTGCACATATAGTTCGATATTTTTGCAAATAAAAAGCATTCCGAGCACTGAAAATAAACGCCATGAATGACATCGTGGCCACAAATACAGGGACCTTTAAAAAGGCACACTAAAAGCAACGAAAACGTCGCCAACCCAAAAAGTTTAATGAGCAAAACAATGGCGAAGCCTACACGCGCGTTATAAATATTTGTACATTTCTTTGCTGCCGCTTGCAAAACATCAACGAAAAACAACCGAGTTCACCTGAATTTTTTTGTTTTGAGTTTCAAGAATGCTTCCTTAACACATGTAACTGCTTTCAGCCGCACAAATCGCTAAATTTTCTGCCGAAGGAACATAGGCTGAGTGTAAAATGGTAGCTTTTTCCAAAATTTCCGGAAAAGAGGACAACCTCGCAAGGTAGACACAAATTTTCGAAAACAATTTCCGGGAACTTTCAGTTCCATTTGATTTTGCTTCTGGAATTTCCGGGGTTTTCGGTTGAATGGTTCGCATTTCGGAAAGTCAACACTTCCGGATTTTCTGGAAACCTTCGCAGGAAATTTCTGTACCATTCGTCCTTGTTCCGACATTTCCGGAATTTTTGGTCGAATGGAAAGCGCCCTTTGTCTGAGTCTTGTCCGAGTCGTGACGTCACTCGCGCGCTTTGCTATTCCGTCTATAATCATGCAACTGAATCGGCGAGATCCCATTTTTATTTATTTTTTTATCACGAGTATGAATACAGTCAGATTTAGATGACACAAAGCTCGAATGCCATTAGCAATTATTTATAAATTTAAATAGAGTGGAACCTAACATATTTTTTTCAAAGTCGTTGTAGAATTTTAACCCATTTTTAAAGTGAAGCCTTTTAACGAATTTTGACCTCTGTGTCAAAAATTGCAGGGAAAACGCCGTTTATGAAAGTTTTTATCAATATCAAAAGAAGTATTAAGTCACAAAGAGGAACCAAGAGGAGCAGGCGAAATTCGTTATTTGACACTTTGTTGTTATTGGACACTGTTGTTACTAAACACCTGCTTTTGTTGTTACTGGATACTTTGTTGTTAGACACATGCATTGCTGTTGTTGGACACCTTGGCCTTGTTATTGGGACTCTTAAGTTACTCCCACCCGGCATGCTAAGAACCAATCAGATTCGAGAATTCTGTTATAGCTGTTACAGGGTTCGGGGCTCCTGCTAGTGTGAAGGGTTCGGCTGAGGATTAGCTCAGAGCTTGTACTCCAGTTATCGAGATACAGGCGAGCGACCAGTCTCACGAAGAATAAAGTAGATATAGATTTATTCGTTTGACAAAAACGGGATCTTAAGTAAAAATCCTTAATCCACAAACACTATCTTTTATTTATAGTAATTTTCGATGTATTGTAGATTTTTTTGCTATCATTTTTGTGACCTTTCATCTCTGTTTGTTTAATGTTTTTTTTTTTTTACTTTTAATTTTACTAATTTGCTACAGTAACTGCATGATGTCCATGATAGAGGATTACCGACAGAATGGTGGTCTGAAACAAGTTCACCGCATTACGATGCACAAATTATATTTATGCAGCATGCTATCAACTTTAATTGCAATTCTTAATCCTAACTTCCTAAAAGTGATAGCGTCTCTTTCCTCCTCTTTAGAAATCCCATTCTTTGCCCATTTCTCTTCTTTGTCACGGAATGGATTGCGACTTAAACCCATGCCAAAAATGGCGTGATATGACCAGTCTATGGGTTAATTGTGGCGTGGATTTTAGATGGCATATTTCTACATGAAAGCATCTTAGTGTTGTACTTCGATTATTGTATACTATCTAGATAATGTTTCATTTCTGCATGTGGTCCACAGTTAAAATGGCATATTGTGTATTTATCGTGCATGTTTTATTGCATGCACAAACTTCTTTATTTGATTCCATTATACATGTACACAGTAATATGCATTATTCTGACCATTCTTCAATGCCGAGTGTGGTCAACTTCTGAAATTGTATGTTATAATTGTACCCATGGCACATTTCTTTGGCTGCATGGCTCGGAAAAAATGTCTACTCTCGTCTTAAATGACTTGTTTTATGCATGCGTGCATGTGTATAATGAGCAGTCATTATTGCATGGGCACATTTCTTTGGCTGCATGACCCGGACAAAATGTATACTCTCGTCTTAAATATCATGTTATATGCATCCGTGCATGTGCATAACGAGCAGCTATCATTGCATGGGCACATTTCTTTGGCTGCATGCCCCGGGCAAATGTCTACTCTTGTCTTAAATGACTTGTTATATGCATGCGTGCATGTGTATAATGAGCAGTCATTATTGCATGGGCACATTTCTTTGGTTGCATGACCCGGACAAAATGTCTACTCTCGTCTTAAATGACATGTTATATACATGCTTCCCTGTGTATAATGAACAGCCATTATTTCATGGGCACATTTCTTTGATTGCATGGCCCGGCTATTTTTTTAGTAAGTTGCCGTCTTCTAAAATGGCATGTTGTCTGCATGTGTGTACATACAAAATGGCATGTTATATGAATGCATGATGCATGTGTTGTACAGCTATTATATTTTCCCGTGGGCACATTTCTTTGGCAAGGTGGCCCGGCCAAGATGTCCACTTCCAAAATGCCACGTTTCCTTCCTGTGTGTAAGGTACAGCTATTATTCCATAGAAAAATTGTCTTTGAAATGTGGCATTGGATAGAATGGCACCGCCATAGCTTAAATGCCCACTTCTTAAATGGCATACATGTTAAGTGCTTGTATGTCACCCTGTTATTCTATGGAAATATTTCTTTGACTGCATGGCTTGATTTTACTCTTCCTAATTGTGGCTTGTGCTTGCCCATGTCTAAAATGGAATCCATTTTTCCTCAATCTCAGGCCAGCAGATATGGCAGCAGATCAACTTAGGCCAAGTTTGTTTCCATGCCACTGGACGAAGACCAGGAACATTTTACTATCTTGGCGAAGGAAAGCTACTCGCTGCAATGAAACTTGTCTACCGCAGTGGAACTGTGCGTTGCGTTGGTAACACCGCTTTCAACAGTCGCTGGGGCTGTTATCATCACCCAAGCTTCATAAAAAATCCACTCAATGTCGTGGTGACGGATGGAAGCGACAACATTATCTTCCCAGAAGAAAAATACATCAAAAATGCTGGTCTTTGGTACTATCTACCTTTCACTGACGCCCTGAATTCGGATGAGCTTGTGTTCACCAACTATGAAAATCCCGTGTACCTAACAAGGGGTGCTGTTATAAAGATCTGGTTTGGTGAAGATCTGAAGAATTGGAAAAGCTCAGATAACAGTGGCAGGGTCTGCGTAGACGTCTATGGACACCTTCAGTGAATTGAAAATTGCTTGAATTACCCAGAAAGTAAAACTTAGTATCTATATAACTTGACCACTAATATGTTATTATTTGAAAAATATTAAAGTGCAAAATAAATTATTGCATGTTTCTTCGCTACAATGTCCTTTGCATGTACAAAATAAAGAAATATCTCATTCATTCAAATATATTTACATTTATTTATCGGCAGAATGCATGATTTTTAAACCGCTAGCTTGCACAAATACTAGAGTATTAAAGAGCACAAGCAGTAGATAATGTAAAACAAAAATATTAAAATAGAAGTGGAGAAAATGCTGTTTTTGCTCCTTCCTTTAGTTTTACACTGCCTCATAGTGTAATAACAGTCAACTGGGTCATTCTTCTATCTTCTATCTTCTATATCACTTTTCCTCAGTTAACAACAGTCTGATCGTTTCTAAAAACGAGACTGACTTTGCCCCATGTTTGCTGTAGAATTACATCTTAGAAACCAGTTAGCAACTCTTACATGGTAAGGAACAGTTTTCCTCATTTGTTTCCCCTCTTATTTTGAGGTGCCGTTTCTACGGGACTGGGCTGGCTTGAAAAGCTTTGATATTAGTTCTTTCTCCCGAACGATGATCACAAGGCTGCAAAAAAGCCTGTTTGTCTCTCGAGATTTTGATTCAAAATATGGCTTTGGACTCACATTTAAATTGTTAGAGATGATTACTTTACAAGTAATATTCTTCGGCAGAGCTGAACGTTACGGCATTGCCGCCTTCATCAGTGTAAAAAAGCGAAAATATTCTTCGGCGGTGCGAGTCTCAGGTATGAGCGGTATTCCGTACTCCAGTTTCCGTTAAGTTTCTCCACACACATTTTTAGAGCTTAGTATGGAAACGCCACATATTTGTGTCCCGGGAGGAGCACAAATATGGTGGCCAGAAATCAGTGAAAACATCTCAAATTTATAACTCAAATATTTGTCTGTCACTGACTAATACTAAACGTTTTAAACAACGTTTGTTTGAAACTTTAATAAAGACGTTTCGGCCGAGAATCTTCGAATCTTCTCAAATTTACTTTTGCTATTAAAGCAATCATCTCACCGTCATAATTAAACTAATAAAATTTCACATAAAATGATTCCCAATAATGCTCTTTATAAATTCTGACGCTGACTTATTTGAGCGTAAACAACGCTCATAACGTACTCAAGACGTTTGGACCGAGAATCTTCGGTCTTCTTCGGTTGTTAACTTGGCAGGAAATTAGCAACGGCTTTTTTTTAACGGTTTCACATTTGAACGCGCGCGCGAGTGACTAATAAAGTACACGCGAACGCTGCGCGAGACTAGTAACATTATGTAAGTGACTTATATACATCAGGGATGTCTATGTGTTCATTTCCCGAATTCTGGTCCCTCTGCGAATGCCACGCTTCTAGGAAAAGCCTCTTGTGGTAATCGCCTGACTTGTCCACCACCGCTGCATGATTGAAATCCATATCATGGCCAAACGTGTTCGCTCAAAACTCGCTGAAACTCGGTAGAATGACAAAAAATAACACCAGGCTATGTTTAATAAAGTTTATTCAGTAAAATACATATACTTTTGATTAGTTTCAATTTTCAGTACCAGTCCCTACATTCACGCTTGGGTCTCCTATGAGTTAACAACCGAAGAAGACCGAAGATTCTCGGTCCAAACGTCTTGAGTACGTTATGAGCGTTGTTTACGCTCAAATAAGTCAGCGTCAGAATTTATAAAGAGCATTAATGTCAACTCCTGACTGCAATTTTGGTATTTTTTGTTTGATTCCCAATACGTTAACTGTTCAGGCGTCTAAGGCCATCGTGCGGTGTAAAAAAACTCGGAAATTCAAAACTCTGCTATCGATAATAATAATAATCCTTTCATCTCGATAGCAAAGTTTTGAATTAAAAGAAAGATACATATTGAAACTCAGAGAGCCTTGCGATTTTGGATTTTAGATTTTGATGACGTCACGCGAAAATAAATAATACTTTTTGGCAGAAGTTAAGTTAACATAGAAAAATTGCGACAATCCTCGGGGTCAGGGGATCAGTTGTAATGTATAGGGGTTATGTGATTTTCATACGCCTCCTCCACCACCCTTACTTTGTCCCAGTCCTTGCTCCACCCACCCCCTCACCACCCCACTCAGGCCTGTCCAGATTGTGCTAGTAGATTGCAGAAAATTCGCTCCTATATAAGAGCTTAATTCAACAAAACGAATTCTATATTTTGAAATTTGGATAAATTACTGAGGTCCACACGCAACCCAAAGGTCAGAAGACTAACGTTCAGCCAGCAGTGTCTTCCCCGAAACAAGAAAAAAATTAACACTTTCAGACGGAAAAAAGTTTTTTCTAAAATAATTACCAATGAGAAAATGTAGGCACATAAGTTGCTGAGAATGAGCTAACTTTCGCAATAACATTATGTACTTTAAACCTTTTAAAACCTTTTAATGCTCGAGGTAACCCTTTTTTTTGATGGACTAGCTCAATTTCGGGGGAGGGGAGGGGATAGAATAATTCCTAGTCGCTTAATCTACGGGAAAAAAAAAAAAAAAAAACACTATAAAACGACACAAAGATTATTCTTAAATAATCACCATTGAGGAACTTTCGCAATATCATTATGCACTTTAAACCTTTTAATGCTCGAGGTAACCCTGTGATGGACTAGCTCAATTTAGGGGAGGGGGGATAGAATGATTCCTAGTCGCTTAATCTACGGAAAACGAGATAAGCTCCGACCTAATGGTACACTAGGCCCGAACACAGTCTTTACCTTACATTTTACTTTTTCATTGTGCATCTACATTAAAACTATTCTTGTATTAATACACGCAGCAACCAAAGACAAGCCAGCCGCCGTTTGGGCCAAGATCAACCAGTTTCCAGTCTGCTTCTACGCTCGTGGACAAAGGCCAGGAATATTTAACTACCTTGGAGAAGGGAAACTAGTCGGTGCAATGAAACTAGTTTACATCCAAGGCACTGTACGATGCGCTAAAGAACCCAGGTATAAAAGTCGATGGGGCTGCTACCATCACCCAGACAACGAAAAACACCCGCTGAACGTCGTAGTGACAGACGCAGACGACCACGTTGTTTATCCGCCCGAGAAATACGTCATGAACACGGGGCTGTGGTATTACTTGCCATTTACGGACGCTAGAGACTCTAATCAGCTAGTGTTTACTGACTATGCTAACCCGTTTTATCTCGATAAGTACGCTACAATTAAGGTCTGGTACGGTGAAGATTTGATGAATTTTGATAATGGTGATAATAGAGGGAGAGTCTGTGTACATGTATGGGCACACCTTATGTGAACTACGTGCCGGCATGTGCAATTGTAAATGAGTGGAATAAAACTTCTTCACTACTTGTATGTCTTTCTGTTAGTCTTATTCCCTTCTGCTACTACAGTAGAACCTCGGTAACTCGAACACGAATAACTCGAACTTCTCCGCTAACTCGAAGTGAGTCCCATTTCCCTTGGATTTGACCCGACTTTTTATTCATTTTTACTCGGTTACAGTCGAACTCGGATAACTCGAATTTCCCGTTTCCTTGAACTAAATTTCGTTTCTTTTGATCAAAATTTGGGTCAAATTTACCCCAATAACGTGAATTCTGGTTCTTGCATTTGCCAAGGATGCCCACTGAAGCAGGGTATCGAGATGATCTCATGTCATCTCATCATCTCACTCTTCTTGTTGTGTGATTGGATTTAAACAGAGGGAAACTAACACTACAGCAACTAGATTTTAATTAATGCAAATAGATCACGTATTTGACGGTCATTTCCCGATTTTATGAGTCATATATGTATTCACAGTACTGTATTATCATCAGAATGCATAATCGCATTACAGTTTCTGACGAGATAAGTTAAATTTGCACTGTACTGTGTACTGAAGTGCTGAAAAGTCAGTATACTATCAATTATTAACGTGGCAAATTGATAATTCAATCGACCCCGCTAACTCGAACTGTTTTTCGTTGCTGACTCGTCCCCAGTCGTCTTTTGAGTCCGTCTTGAGTTCGGGGTTCTACTGCATTTAAAACCCAAGGTGGGGCGGGGCGAGGCGAGTGGGTGTGCAGCGCACTTCTTAAACCTTTTACCCTATCCCGGACCAAAATATGCAATTTTCCCTACTCTATTTTAAACGTGACCAAAAAAAGTCAATACACTGTTCCTGTGCAGAAAGTGCTTCGGTTTGCATAAACATTGTCGAAGGGCTTCAAATTCCCGAGGTTAATTAAATTGTACCTCTCAAGGGATGAATTATTATAATAATTACAATATAAAATAGTTTTTTCCAAGAATTACGGTACAGTTGTATACATAATTCTGGAAAAGAGGGCACAAACTTTCGGCTTTAATAACGGATTACTCACGGCCGTTATCTCCACCTTGAGTTTTCCTTTCAGAAGAAGGAAAATTGTTTTGGTCAAGGTTCTTATTATGGTCTTCTTCGGCAAAAGTGTTAATTTGAGTTTTTGCGATCTATAACTGGTAAAATTCTCGCGCTCCCGTTGGTCGGGGCTACGTTCGATGAAAAACTCTGATAGGCCATGAAAATGACGT
Source organism: Oculina patagonica (assembly GCF_052425735.1). Taxonomy (NCBI): domain Eukaryota; kingdom Metazoa; phylum Cnidaria; class Anthozoa; order Scleractinia; family Oculinidae; genus Oculina; species Oculina patagonica. The sequence continues at coordinate 16,396,040 of NC_135771.1, forward strand.
AACATGTGACGTAACGCAGGGCATCTTCCGGAAAACTTGAGGAATCTCGCAACTTTTCCAATAAACAGGACTGAGAGTTAAAAAATGTAAATTGGGACATTTGGTGTGAAGTTTTCGACAGTCTTATTATTGGCTTCAAGCACACAAACAAGAAAACAATTCTTTATCAGAAAATTCAACATTTATGTTGACTTGTATTTACAAACAATATCTCCTGCATTAACACAGCAAATACGGCTAAAAATAAAAATCCAAACAAATCATATAACCACTGTTTGTATAACTAAAACTACTAATAAATCAAAAGGCTGTCATTAAAGGATAAACAATCCAGGATATGGTATACATTGTAATAATGTAGAATCTTTAGTAGCTTTTAAAAGTAGCTTTTGAAACAAAGAAAACAAGACAACCACTAAAATCATCAATGGTCATTAAAGTAATTTAGTTTTAACTGATTTACTGCATAGAAAACAAGAACAGCTTAAGTTTCTCAGTTAATTAATGCATGCACCAACTATGGTTTAAGGATTAAGTAAAAGTGTGATTGATTGAATTGATTGTTGGTATTCTTTTTCCTTTAGTGACTGAGTGTTCATATGAGAACAATAATTTAATAAAAACATGTCTACAAGCTGAAAAGAAACCCAAGGAATCTGGCTGATATAACTTATTACTGTCATGTGCAATGTAAGTCATTGCTAGAAAATGTACATAATTTTTATTTATTGTTGCCCCTACAGTAATGCAGAGCTGATTAACTTCATACTTAATTTACAAATATTACATTGTAAAATAATTACAGTTATATATCTCAGAAAAAAAGTTTACACATTGTGTAATACATGCTCAGATGCATTCTAAAAATAAAGTACACAAATTTGAAAGCCTGAAATATCCAATTTCTACTAAAAAATTATATTCAACTCTGATTAATTTCTGTCTGTTCTTTAACCATCCATTTCTTATCCATGAACTTTGTGATTTCAGCATTAACTATGGGATGATCTAGACGGTCTTTCCACAGTCTGTCAATCTGAAACAAATGCCAAAATCACCGTTATAATTTCCATTTGTTACAAGCTTACATAGTTCAACGCATATCTGTCAGAAAAACAGACAGATTGCAGACTTTTGCAATAAATTGAATGGCTTTGCAGATTTCTAAAACATGGCAGATCACGGATTAGCTGAAAACTTTGACATGGATTTTGACCTCCTGCCCACTTGAAATTCAGTTTGTTGGTCCTAAACAAAGCTTGGATCAGAGATCTTTGGTTATAAACTTTGGTCAGTACTTTTGATGGGAGAAAAATCAGATTTTACTTACATGTATACTTTTAACCATTAATAATTATGCCCCCTTTAATTCATTAAATGAACTACAGGCATATCAATCTTTTAACTTGAAAGTTAGCGTCAAAAGATGAACATCTACAGTTTGTTGCAGCAAAACCACATGTATTACATTACAGTACAACTATACTGCAGAAAGGTTTCAAGTATTATGCAGGTTTGAACAGATTGATGGATTGGGCTAAACAATAGCACAGGTTAGCAGATTTGAGTAGTCCTATTCATCGCATTCAATTACATTGTATGTAATACTTCCATACAGTAACTCGTGCACAGCATTAATTTGTGACCTAATCTTAACAAATTTAAAAATTTTAAAAATAAAAATTCTAAAAATAAATTTAAAGTAGCAGCTGCAGTATGAAAAGCTGCTAAATCCAAAAGTAGCAAGGGGTCATGAATAGAGGTTGAGAGCTAACATGTATGTATGGATTGTGGCTGGAGTCAAATAAAACAAAAATAAAAAATAAAAAACACACCAGTGGCTCTGTATTCCATCCAACTTCTTGTGCTGATGTTTGAGGGAAATTAAATTTCTTGACTGGTGTTTCATTAGACTTCTTGATGACTTCTAAGAAATTGTCTAAAAGATGGAAAAATAACAAACTCACTGCATTAGACTGTGAGCCCAATTCAAAACCTTTCTTGAAATTATTAACAGAAAGGACAATCAATCTTCAAGGATCTAGGCTCTTGTTACTTTTAAGGGACATGCACTCTATTTAATAGCCTAGGGAAAACAAATTAATGTTCACACAAAATCAGTAAAAATGACGAATGTGTTTTTTAAGCGATTTCTGTAAAAGATGAATACATGAATCTCTTTGGGTTCAGGACTGTCTTATTTTCGGTTCAATCGACAACAACATAATAATTGAGAAAAGACTGTTGATGCCTTGGTCATGACTGTGACATTTTGTTGCTTGTGAGTCAAGGATTCCTCAAAACCAATTAGTACTCCAGGGGTTATTTGCATTGTAAGAAAAAGCTATGCATGATCTGCAATGTCCCTTAAACAAAGTCATCTGTTGTTGAGAGTACTGCTCACAGTTGTTCACCTGTTTTCACAGAAGGTACCTCTATTTGTCATTTTGGTTTTACAGATGGTTGTTTACACCATTTTGCTTTTAAAAGAATTTAGACAGTTGTTTAAGAGTGTACCTCCAATAAAAAGGGGTGTCAAATGGTAAATTTGAGTTGTGAGTGTCAAAGGCACAAACCGTGGGATCTAGAAAGAACATCTTGAAATCTAAAAGCTCTGAGACACTATTTTTAGCATTAATTTTTTCATGAGGTATTTATTCAGAAAAAATCAATCAGGCTCAATTGGAGATTATTTTCCCACTTGAACGTAGTTTTGTTTTAGTTTTCTAGTTGAGCCAAGTGCCTCGTCTTGCCTCTTGCAAGTTATGGCTGTGTGGCAAGACTGACATTTTTCCTGCGAAACCCGAGACTTTCTTAGCTTTGTAAAAGAAATCAAGGCTTTGGGAAGGTGTCCTAGAAAAATTCAAGACGATGAGACCTTTAAAATTTGGCTTAAATTATGTGAGACATGCTCTTTTTCTGAAGGGCCATTCACCACCTGAGTCTTTCAAAGGAACATAAGCCAGGATCTACAAAGAACTGTGAAAAAAACTCTGAGGATCTTCTTGATAATATATTTTTTATTGAAAATCCTTGCGCAAAAATCTTCAAAGTTCTTGCCAGAATCTTAAGCACTCTTGCAAAAAGATATTCAATGATATTCTGTCAAGATCTTGCCAATATCTTGGAAGATCTTGACGGATTTTTGAGGATCTTGCAAAGATCTCTGCTATGCTAAAGTACATGTACAATCTTTGTAAGGTCGTCATAATTCATGTGTGTGTGTGTGTCTATAAAGATCCTTTGCATTTGTAAGGATGCTTTACCTTGAAGGATCTGTACTTCCTGATAAAAATGAAACACAAGATAGAAATTAAGCCGTCTTGCCATAAATGATGTTACAATGGACGGAAAGGCCAGTAGCGCCTATTAAGAACCAAAGTTTTGCAGAGATCTACTGTTCAAAGTAGAAACTACGGATAAAGCATTGCTATAAGCTTACCATCTTCCTCGCCATCAGCAGAGTCGTGCACAGAATTGGGTTTACCAGTCAGTGTATACACTACAAAGTACAATATATAAATGATCAATGCTTGTAATGTAAAGTTAGTTCCTAGAAAACAGAGCTAATATGACTCCACAGCTTACTTTTCTTGAATGGGTTGATGCTGTAATTTGTATATAACTTGTGATTTCTCTGCTCTTTCTTAATCGTTTCGCATAAAATAGCATTTTGGTGGACGTAATTCACTTCAGCGTTGCCTTTAGATGCCATAATTTTGCTTATTCTTGACGAGAAACCCTTTTACTTCGAGTGGTTTGCGAGACAGGCAAAATAAATACAAAATGGCGGCTGATATAAGCGTTTTGTCTGTAACGTAGTCATGGCAACACATTTCGTTTCCAGGATCCCGCGGCGAGTGGCCAGAGCTTTCATACCAGATTCCCGTTGAAAAAGTGATCATTTATTTCTTCAAAATGCTCGTACATCCATATTTTTGCCTCTTCACTTTCAATCAGACATATATGTCAGTAAACGACACCGTAGATCGCAAATGGCGCTAATTAAATATTATTTCATCTTGAACCTTAAGTTGAACATGGTTGAAGTTAAACCTTATGCTGGTCCAGTCCCTAAACTCGCAAACTGTTCGCAAGAAGGACAAGGCTCTCTCCTTTCTTTAGCAGCTGTGCCAAAGTAAGCCCTGAATTGACAGCTGATTTGATTGGGAAAAGGGGGGCTCACATATTATTTAAGGGACTTTTTTACGTTGGAGTTTTTAGGGCTTATTTTCGGGGACTTATTAACTATATGCTGGGATTTTATGCTATTTTGAAATAATTCATAATTATATCCTACGTATTCAGTGCTTTTAATTTTCGGCTTGTTAAGCGTCTAGAGCAATGTTGGATAGGCGCTATATAAATAGTAAATATTATTTATTAAAAATACACTTGACCACACTTTTACACTTTTAGTTTTGTACAGTAAAAACTATAACTGGTAGAGACAAACTTTTTTATTCGCCTTGCTAGGATACACAACATACAAAAATTACGTGTCTGATCTATCATGATATTGCGATCACTATGTAACATTTTTGTGGCATGGCAACTCATACTTTCATAAACATTTTTATTTCTCTTGCATATCGCCCTAATTTTCGTCCATCTTAGATGGTCCAATGTTTTACAGCCTCTTCGCGTCTTCGCTAGCTTCCAACTCATTTCCAAATCTACGGCATTGGCCAAGCTAGCTTGTCATACATTTCTTTGTTGATGTATAGCTCCGAACTGTTTATATAAGAAATCGCAAAGTGGGCTTGGGTAGCAGGGTGACCCAAGTGACCCAATTTTTTCCATGTAAATACTGAACATTTTGACTGTTTTTTATTCCGCGCCTAGTGGCTCGGTTGCCAGGGGCAACTTAACTTACATAAACGGCTCCGCAAAACTTTTCTTCATGTAAAGTGAAGGCGTCGTTTGAAAAAGTAATCTTTGATCAACCCTCCATCAATCAAAATAACACTTGATGTACAACAGCACATTTGTGCTTCTTTGTTATTGATTATTAAAGTGCGTCAACTTCAACTGTTCCATAGAAAGCGGTCTTGGCCACTTTTCAATCGAGCATAATTGCCCCGGTTTCAGTTTAACGAGTCGTACAGTATTTGCTCGACTTAATGGCATAAATTGAAACAAATTATACATTACAATTTTAAACAAGTCAAACTTTTTGTTAAATAAAATCAAAGATAAACTGAGATATCAATTATTTAATTGTGGACTTTCCATATTGAGTCGTTTTATAAGATCATTACTTGTGTCATATAAAGTCGGGTCACTTTTGCCGAAGCAATAAAATTATTGTGAAAATGGATTATTTAAGATTAATATCCTAAGACTATTAAAATTGCTTACATGGTTGTAATACTGAGAGAATATATAGCATGACATGACGAGGAAATGTACAAACGCACTTCAATCACAAGAACCGGAAATTAAGAATTTGACAAAACTGATTTCCAGCAATTGACTCAGTAGTTCATTAATTTTCAGTTTGCGGCAACCATTTTTACATTCTTCTAACGCGATACTTTTCGTGCCTGAGCACAGAAACTTCCAGAATTGTTGCATTTAATTTGTTATTTGGTCAATTTACTTATTTAATATAATTTCTTAACCATTTTAAAGTCGGTTTTCAAAAGGTACACAATGTAATGATTAATTTATTGTTCACCTGTTGATATCAAAGTTATTGAGATGCTTATTTGTACGCCAGTATTTTGTCTCTAGAGGCCGTTTAATTGTCAATTATAAAAAGCTTTATAGAGTCTTTCTTTATTAAACGCAGTAATAATAGGTCTTTTGCGAATTATTCATGTCACGTAGGCTTTTGTGGAGTATAGTTTCAATACAAGAACTACAAATAACGTATTGTTGTACAGCACTCTTATAGTTCACCGACAAAACAACGGCTGAGTCTAACTCTCATGGTAACAAAGAACAACGCTACCGAAATCACGATTTGTTATTTCTGAAAGCTTATGGAACCTATAGGTATGGTTTACTAAACTGGCTAATCACTATGTGGAATTGACCGCAACTGAAGGCGAATAGCTATCGTGTAACTGTTGGACTTATTAAACTGATCGTGAAAACTGACAACAAATTTTGAAGATGCCGGGTGCTGTTACAGAACCGAAGTCGACGCCATGGAAAGTTACAGCGAAAATTGTCGAGGAGAGGATAAAGTTAAAGCAAAATAACTCCCGTATTGCATTAGCACTGCACAATGCCAAAATACATCGACCGGGCTTATATCTGTCTGCAAAAACAACGTTCAACCGCGGTAGTGGTTTTGGAAGCACACAACAAAATACGACTGGGAGAAACCAGAATTCCATCAAAGCAATTCCGACCAAGAGAGTAAACAACGAGGTTAACTGCAAGCAAGAACTGTGGTCTCAAACAGAAAGAGATATCTCGAAGACTAGATCCCAAACTTGCTCTAGCGATGTTTCTGGTAAAACTGTGTCAAAATTGGATTCGAAGAAATTACGTTGTTCTTGCCAAATCGCCATGGATGCAAATAGCTACAACAGATCTCAAAATCTATCGGAGAATAGTGAAAGTCGTGCTAGACATGAAAAATCGGACAAAATAGTGGCACTGAAAACTGTGAATGTTAAGCCATGGGAAAACGATGGTATAAAGACAGCCAAGAACACTGAACCTCACCCGAGCATTCACGATGGAGATAAAAGTGTAAAGAGAAACCTCTCTCGTCTTGTTTCACTTCTACAAGAGTGCAACGACATGAAGAACTGCCCCTCGGCCAAGACACAAAATTCTCACAGAACACTTTCATGTCAAGATGATGACGGTACAGTACAACACCCAAGTCAAAAATTGTTAAAACCAGGCCGAATAGTTTATTCTCATAGCAGTGATTCACACGAAGGTCAGCTGGAAGATAACTGTCTTTCTGGGATACTTCTAGTAAGTTCCAAAATGCCTGCTAACCCTTGGTCATTTCAGCAACTTCCATCTATACACAGGGTACAGAAACATGTGAAAACACCCGATAGTCCAGTTTGTCCAGTTTTTGAAAGAGGTCCGAGATTGTGTGAAATGAAACCAGTTTGTAACCTTTGTACAGATTGCCGGAAAACGTTTCAAAATGTTTCGACAGTTTACGGCCCAGACTTGGAATCTGAAAACCTGACTCGACTTAAATACAAGTTGAAAGTAAGAGAGAGGAAGTTATTGAAGACGGAGAAAATAGTTGATAAACCTCTATACAAAGTAAGGTTCGACAGTGAAAGAACATCTTCTAACGAGTTAGTACGAGATGATCAATCAAAGAGCAAGCTAGGAGAAACGTTTACTTTGCCAAAGTTATACCTTTCACACCACTCCTCCGCTACTGCCAATCACCAAAAGCCGAGAAAAATGAAGACAAAAATGATTGATTCGACAACAACCTCGGAAACGTGTTCAAGTGTAGCAAAGCAATGTTGCTACAAGCTGGCAAAGATGATGGAGCGCTTAAACAGCTCGAACTCTCCTAGAGACAAACTTATAAAGAAATCCGCCAAAAAATCCAAAACACTCCAAGAATCTTCTACGACACTGCTATCACAAGCTGATCATTTAAGAAACTTAATGACGCCGCTGCGAGGATTTACTCCGCATTGCAGTGAATTACCTGAAAGTCCAATGTTGTGGAGAGAGAATACCGAAGTCAAAGGCAGCGGGCGCAAACAGCAGGAAAAAGAAAAGGAAAAAGGAGACTCAAAAGGAGAAGAAAGATAAAGAAATAAAATATATAGTGGTATTTAGAACTTTAAGTTCAAAAGACATAATCCATGAACAGATACTTTCTATGGGGCACAATCAAAACTAACCTCTTTTTTCGATCGTGGGGTTAAAAAAGTAAAAAAAAAACTAAAATACAAGTTATGGTCAGGTATAAATAGCAGATAATCAAAAAGCATAAAATAATAGTAGCAATCATGACACCGAACGGCATATAAAACAGAACAAAAAAACATGTAAAAAAACCTCGAATTTTCTGGCCCAACGAATCCTGAGGATATAAACAGAGAGATATACCGTGCCGGATTCCTTCCGATCCATGGTCACTTTATAGTTAGTTCTCGATCGGGAAATAAACCAAATGTTACATTTGTTCGTTAAATCTAGGGGGGGTAATAGACTTCTTGTGAATAGTACATTTTAGGCTTCCTCTCTTTCACTGTAAATGTTTAGTCGCTTTTCAGTCCGTTGTTAATTTTTGCGAAACCTTGAATAGATTGTAAGTTTACAACGCCGTCCCGTTTACTCACATCACTAAAACAAAATAAACGAAAATGTATCTCAATGTATTCTGTTACCACGGTAACCAATAAACAGTTATTATTAGTTATAAACAGTTCTAATGTTAATTTCAATTAAAATAAATTAAATTAATTGATTCATTTATGCTTGTGGTTGCATGATGTGTGACATTGTTATTTCCAACGACGTTTTAAAACCCTTAATGTAACCGACCGCAGCGCGCAATGAGGCAAGCATTGCACTGTTAAATCAAATAGTGACTATCTAATTTTTACGCAACCTCGATCCTTTTGCAAGTTTTCAGCTTTTTAAATTCCAAACTCCAAAGGCTTCTCCATGTATAAGTTGTAACTGCATTTTGTCACCAAAATCAAACCCAAAGTAATGATAAAAAGATAGATAGAGATTGTAGCAATTAGTAAACTATGCCCCAGGTTTTAATTACAGGATGTCGGCCTTCTTGAATAGACCGGCTCGTGACGAGGTTGAAACTATAAAATAAGTTGAATCTAGGCTTTGCGACGTCGGATTAAAAACACGTTAAAGGGAGTGAATGATCGAAAAAATATCACTCCGGGACATTCAATGACCATGGCTCAGTGGACTGAGAAAGGAAGAGACAACTGAAGTTTTAGGCTGGAACTTATTTTTTTTAGTCTGGAACTCTTCCGCCGCGATATGAAAAATATATTTCTGGTATTTTAATGTAAGATATAATGCACGGCGTGAATTATACGCTTAAAGGGGTCTAGCGGTCTAGCGAAGCCTATAAGGTTCGTCACGGACAAAGTCCGTCATCCGTTCTTTTTGTAGTCCAATCCAGTGGATTGTGTGGCTACCAAGCCGGGAAAATGGAACGACGAGGCTTGGTGGCTAAGCGATAGCCCGAGGAATCAAAATGGTGAACATATTGAGCAAGATTCCTCCACCGGCGAACTGGTTTGGTTCTAAAGCTACTGGGATCGCAGTTGCTGCCGTAGCTGCAAGTATCGTTGTATTATGGAAGAAAAAGCTGGACGAACTTAGTAGTAAAAGGTATGTTTGTGTGTCAAATAATTTGCTCAAATGTCAAGTCACTGTGCTGCAAACAGTGCAAATTTTCCTTTGTTTTCGGTTGCGTCATGATTTTTTAGTTCAAGCTTTTAAACGTGATTTTATTTGCCCATTTCGATGTTAAGTTTTTGTGGAGGGAGGAAAACCGGAGAGCCCGCAGAAAAGTTTACCCTCTGAGACAAAAACCAACAAGAAATTCAACCTTCATGTGATGCCGGGTCTGGAATTTGAACCCAGCATATGAATTTTTGTGCTGATTTGTGGGAGGCCAGTGTTTTCGCCACTGCGCCATCCCTCCTAGCTCCCATAATAGATAGAACCAGCTGGGATTGCAAACCTCGAGTTAATTGTGAATGAGTTTTACTTTGAAGTTTCTAATTATTGTTTTGTATTGCTTTGTTACTGCAGGGTAGATGTGACTGATGATTTGCACATCTCTTTAGAAGAGGTAAGGGACAATCATGTTTTACAGTATTCCAAATGGTCCAGCTGGCTCTTAGTTTTCTTAATCTGCCTCACATGTCAGGCATTAATAATAATTGCGGTTTTCAGTGATATGCAAACTCTGAAATTCAAAATCCTTATGATAATGCGTTTTCTCTGCTATCAGTCATAATCATGGCAACAGCCAACGAACCATGAAAAACAGAAACAAACAAAATGGATTAAAATCTACCAATCACAACTGACAGATGTGACCTTTTGACCCAGTTAAAGTGAACTTCTGTTTTCCGAGAGGTCTGCTAACTTAAAGATGATTGATGGCAGCAAAGAGCGTAAGCCATTGGTTGAGGATTGAATTTCAGAGTTCCCATATAGCTGAAAACTACAATAATAATTATGTTCAATAAGGGAGGGATTGAACTCATTCATCTTGGAATAATCCATGTTTTATTTGCTGCACATCCAACTCCTCTTTGTCGTACAGTTTACTCCTCCCTCCCCATGGACATACATGTACCTCTCCCTCCCTTCCTCCCATTTGTCATACACTGTATAGCCCACTCTTCCCCTCGACATAACCTCTCCCAAGATGATAGGAATCTGTTCCTTTGAATGAGTAGGCAGGGATATAGCTAAGAAATAACTAAGCCAGCTAATCAACAAGCCCAGCTGGCTGAAGTTTCTGTTGGCAGCTCTAAAAGTTTACCTAAGTCTTTGTTTTCATGTGATATTTCAACCGGACTAAATCTTCAGCCGGTGAAATTAGCCTGCAGCCGGCCCTTAGCAACAACCCTGAGTAGGGGCATCAAGCCTCAGTTTCATGCTTGAAGAACACAAGTATACAGCATGATTTTAACCCAAGTGTGACCAACATCAAATTTCTCTTCACAATATACTAAATCGAGAGAAGAGGTTATGAGAATTAATAAAATGGTCACCAAAGGGAAATTGTTTTTGAAATTTTTTATTAAATTCTTGCAACAATGCTATAAGAAAATGTACATGTATGAAGATCAGTCAGGAGAATTTGTATGTGGGTATTGGAACTTAAAGATTTAATGGCTATGAACACAGTGATGGTTCATGTTCTTAGGGAACTGTAATTAGGCCCAGGACTCTATGCTGTGCCTGGCTAGTTTCACACTGTGTCCGGCTGTGATGCTTTGCCCAGCTAGTTGTTGACTGACCTTTGATTTTAATGTGACCTCTTTGTTTCAATTGGTTGATCATTTTTAGGTGTTTCTTCATGGGCTCTTTACCCTTCCTTCTGCAGGGCTTGGAGGGTATACAAGGATGTGTGATCTTAATGGCTATGAACATAGTCACTGTGATAATATTAAGTACTGTTAATACATTGCCTCTCCTTTCTTAACGAAATTTTTGGATGAAACAAAAAGAAAAGAAAATGAAATTCCAGTTGAAAGGAAACTGTCAAGGGACTGCCACATATAAGTGACAGAAAAGCTTAACAAGTATCTCTGTTAGTGCCCTATAGAGCCCCCTCCTTGTCCACGGATTAATTAAAGGCCACAACTTATGTCATTCCCCTTCCCATTCTACTTCCACTTAAAATATTAACAAGGGGAGCACGAGTGCAAGTTTAAGGGGTTCTTCTTCCAAGTTTAACCAAGTTTAATCTACTCCTGCCATTTACAAGGACAAACGAGGTGACTGAGGATGACGCAATTACCATGTTTTGTTTTGTGTTTCCAAGATATAGATTTATGTAAACATTGGTAAATGTGACAGAGGAATCCCAGTTTCTTGAACCTCCAATGGCAGAGGATTCTTAAAGGTTTTGGGCAGGTGGGCCTCAGGGTTTTGCACCCGGGCAAATAGGAATGGTCCTCCTGGGGGGGGGGGGGGGTATCAGCAAGGACCTACATGTACCTTCTTTCAATTGGTGAACTGAAGTTGGTTCAAGTGTTAAAATTACAGCCAGGCAAAGCAGGCTTTTAGCCAGGTGGGAGTCCAGGAGTCCAATGGATGGCCACTTTTCAGAGAAAACTAATATGAATAACTGTATACTGAGGTTTTTTTTTAGCAAATTTGGAAATCTTTAGATGCCTTTGTACTCGTAACTGCAGAAAAACATCTTGCATGCTCCTCAGGCCTTCCTGTGGGGCAGAGTCAGGCCTTATAGAAAATTGGACTCCCACTTTTTAAATGCTGGCTAAAAGCCTGGGGCAAACGGAAACGGAAATTGGTTTAAGAAATCAAGAGTTTGAGAAATTGGGGTAAAATTATTGCAGTGTCCAACTGATAATTAAAAGCAAATTAAGGGGAGAAACTTTTGGTTTATTAAGTTATCAGAAAATACGAGAAATTGGAGCTTTGAGGAATTAGGATCGAACTGTATGCATAATATTAAGACTGGAATGTTAATTGGTTTTAAGAACTACATGTAACAGTGGAATATTTTCAGGAAAAAGCTGCCAAGAAAGAAAAGGCTGCAGTAAATGGTGTATTCTTCAGGTACATGTAATTATTTATTAATAAATAATAAATTATAATATTATTTAGGTAAAATAAACTGTACTAATTTTACTTGTCTAGCCATTTGTATAATTTTTATGAAAAGTAATATTATTTAATATTATATTATGTATAATATAAATAATAATTATATTATTTAAATATAATATACTAAATGAATATACCAGCCTGGTAATTTGAAAAATGTTAATAATAGATAATTATAATAAACTATGAATATTTTTTGTCAAAAAAAAATCCCTTTTTTGCAGAAAGTTGCTGAGGATTTTGAAAATAATCATTCCTGGATGGTTCACACCAGAGGTACATGCATTTATAATAATGTATGAATGATGAGAAAAGTCAACCCTCCAAGTTTATATTTTTCTTTAGTGGCCAATTTGCCACTGACTGCTCAAGTTTGGTCGCCAGTGAAAAATTAAGCTCATGCTTTCAATCCTTCTTCTCAATTTTAGTCGCCAGGCTGGCGGCTTCAGTTCCAATTTAGTTGCCAGCTCCAAAATTTTAGTCCCCATGGCAACTGAAATGGTCTTAACTTGGAGGGTTAAAAGTTGAATGTGAAACTGCCTTTGTGTTATGGTAGTAGAAAGAGCACCGTGAGAGGATTATTTGAAGGCATGCACGTAAAAACAGCCCCTTGAGTTTCTGCCAAAATCGAACATTATCAAAACAGCTCCAAATTTTGCATGCAGGTTTGTTTACATGTGCTAAACATTGGCAATGAATTCTTAACACTCGCCATTGCTTCATCTTCCATAAGATTAATAACATACATGTATGCAAAAAAAAAAGATTTTGCAGCTTACATTGTCCACAGTAATCCAGCACTGGACATTTTTCCATGCATCGCGTGTGTAAATCTTCGGCTTTATTACAGTCGTCCAGGATGTAAAAACAGCGTTTCACAAACCAACTTTGCTGGCAGCCATTTTCTCATATTTAATTTGCTCCCAGGCGGTGGCAGCGAGGGACTAAGACTCGCTATTCTATTGTGACGTCTTTAGTCACATGTTAGCAGTTCAAGTACAGAGAACAAAAATGGCGCTTTGCTTGGGAAAATAAACTACTGGTTCATTTGAGCACAAGTGCGTCCGCTTGGCGGTTGAAGGACATCATTAAGTCTGAAAACCCGTTTATATATTTTTTTTAAGTCGCACAGCATTTCTCGAAGAAATGAGAGATGTTCGGCCTTTGTTTTGTACAATACATACCTGCCAACCCCCAGAGTACAAAAATCTGGAGATGTCCAGAAATCTTTGCTTTGTAAGGAGATCATTTAAGATGATGTATGAATACTCTCCGAAAATCAGACCGAGAGATCTAATGAAAAACTTGGAGACTCCTGGGAAAATCTGGAGAGTGGACAGGTATGACAATAGCGCTTTTTAGCGCTTGACGATTGAAAGTTGTCTGACAAAGGCCGGCAGAGCCAAGTGGTAATAAAGTCTAAAAACACAGATCCCTTTTTTCGGGAACTATGTCAGCGTGAGTTTTGCAGTGTCCCCTTGGGTGCTGCAGCGACAAAGTTGCTGAGAAGTGACCTGGTTTTAGACTTCAAAAAAAATTCTTTAGATGTTTCGCAGGGCACCTTCCCTCGCAAAATTTTTTTCTGTGCCTCATTAAATATTCATCAATCAATAAATCAATCAATTGATTCGTGCGAACGAAAACCTTAGAAGTTTATCTTGTTTTCGCGGGATTTTGTAGATGTGTGATGATGTAAGGAGTGGAGTTAGAAGTGAGAGCAAGCCTGCGATACTTAACTGAAAGCAAAACTAGACGTATAAAGTGAAAACACCAACTCGTTAAAATGGGATCTTGTCACATAAGTAAGGTGCTGTACTGGCTGCCAAATAAAGCAAACATATTCAATCAATCAGTCTATCACAATCAATCTTTATTTAACTTTCACCTCAAATTACAGTTAACGCTAACAGATCAAAATAGTCTTGCCCGAAACAACAAAAATCTCGATGATTTGGTAAGTGCAGAATGCAATATGGAACAATTGAAAGTATGTTTTTTATATGTTCGTGTTTATTTGCTTTATTTTACTTTCGGAAAAACTGTTCACAGGCTACTTGTATTCTTTTCCAGGTGTTCCTTACGCTAATCTTTGCAAACGTAACACGACACTTTTGTTCGTTTGTAACAAAATACTTTTGTCTTCCTTGAAAATGCGATAACATGAAACTTTTGTTTTTTGTTTGTTTTACGGCGGCATCGATGACATTTGTTTAATTTAATTAAGTTACGGTTTAGACTGCACGAAAGACGATTCTCAAAAACTAAAGAAACAAATCTAATTACATATTTTTCGACAGGTTTTTTAAAACGCAGTACAGCTAGGATATTTGTTTCCTGGTTATCAGGTGTTCACGTTGAAAATCCCGGTGCAAGTTTTTGCATACCTAATTACGAAAGCACTGTGAAAGTCTCAAAACCTAACTTAATTAATTTGCGGTTTTTACTTGGCGCCAAGAAGTCTGCAGGAAGCCTACCGCAAACACGCAATACAAGCGATGTTCATGATAGTTCCAGAAAACAACGTAGACTAATCTGCGCATGCGTTTGGTGTAAATTACGTTGAGTAGTACCACAAGGAGAGCAAAGGGTTTTCTGAAACAAATATATACGTTTGAGATCTTCATATGAAAGTAACGTAGATGTGCTCCAGGTTTTACCTAGGAGTACGGTCAGGTGCTCCCCACCCCCGCCCCCTCCACAAGGAATAATTAATTAATTGATATTAATTAATTAATTGGTGATTAAAAGTTTACACATTAGCGCGTTAGGGGTTTATCACACGACTGCCCACCAAACCATCACAAAAGTGCATTCTGCACTAAAAAGCAGCCAACCGCAAGCAAACTGGCGTGAAAGCTTACTGCAAGAAAAGCGCACTCTAAGGGTTAAGGCTGACTCTGATCCTAAACTTAACTTGAAACGTTAACCCTAACCCTTAGCCTTGGGGTTAGCTTTTTCGTTAGGGTTAAGTCGTTAAGCCTAAATTTGAAATCGTAACCCTAACTTGAAACTCTAACCCCAACCCTAGGCCTTGGGGTTAGCTTTTGCGTTAGGGCTAGGCCTGTAATCCCAAAACTTTAGCTGGTTTCATTGTTTTGAGGAACAAAAGGTTTTCTTTGTTTATCGTTTGTGAAAGAAAAGTTCCAAAGATGCCGCCAGCAAAAACCTTGTCTTTTGCATGTGTTGTTTTTCGAAAACGAAAGAAAGACCAGCGAAATGAAACACAGGACAGTGTTTAGCACACGTAGGCAAACCTGCATGCGAAATTTGGAGCTGTTTTGATAATGTTTGATTAGCCAGAAACTCAAGGGGCCGTTTTTACATACATGCCTTCATGTAAAGCTTTTAAGAACACAACACAGTCAATTACCTGACACCTGTATCTGTTACAATTTTTTTAATGAAGTTTTTGTGTTTACCTCTAGACTGGTTACTTGGGACTTGTCGCTGCATCTCTGATAGCAAGGACATACTGTGATGTCTGGATGATACATAATGGCACTTCAATTGAGAGGTGAGCTTTCTTAAAGACAAACAAGTAAACAGTTATTTTGTGTTGAATTATTTGGGTCCCACTTGGCAGTCAGCACTGCACTACTGCAGTACACTAAGTTGTGGGTTGTTTGCTTGAGTAGTGTTTTGTGGATCCATTGAGGAATCAGTGAAGTGACAAGCTCATTATTTGCTCGATCTTGCAAGACTCGGTTCTTGACTGAGTTCTACAAACTGTACTATTGTGATTTACTATGAAGTGTAGGAAAAAATACAACATTTGATAACAACCCTCCAAGTTTACTTTTTTCCTTAGTGGCCATTTGGCCACCAACTACTCAAGTTTTGGTCGCCAGTGAAAAATTTTAGTCGCCAAATTAAGCTGATGCTTTCAATCATTCCTCTCAATTTTAGTCGCCAGGCTGGCGACCTTGGTTCAAATTTAGTCGCCAGCTCCAAAATTTTAGTCGCCATAGTGACTAAAATGGTCTTAACTTGGAGGGTTGGATAATACAAATGTAAAGTTACTGTTTATAACACCTTTTTGTATAAATGTCAACACAACTTTGTGCTACAGGTTGTATGTTACCAACATAGTATTGTGCAATGAATGAAACCATTATGAGTCAGACAAGTTTTAAAACTTTGGCACAACAACAGCTGTAGAAACTCTGTTCTTTGCTTATGAAAATGTTCACATCAATAAATTTATTGGTAGTCTTTCGTTTAGCCATTTGTGTAGCTCTCACTCATTTTACAAGAAAGAATTAATTTATTTTTAATTTTTGTGTTAAATTTAATATTATACTAGGTCAATTATTGGCAGGGATTTTGGTGGATTTAAACATCATCTCATTGCGCTGGTTTATGCCATGCCATTTGTAAGTACAGTGTACATGTACATTTATTTACTATCTAGACAATCTTCTCAGGGTGTCTTTAATTTTTGTGTCTTACACAAACAAGCAAGCCCCACTCTACAATGTCTCTATACAGACTGTTATCATGGGAATTTTGTTTACTATTAATTTTTGCCTGCATGCATGGCTGACACATGGCAGAGAGTGGGGTAGTCCATACTTACAGCTGGTACAAGGGGCCTGATATTATGTTTTTCATTATGCATTAAAATGACTGTTATCATGATTACTAGAAACTCTTAGGCCCGGGTCGCACTTGAGACACACATTTGAAATGTTGCAAGATGTTGAGGACAATGTTTGTCTCGGAACTTGTCCGAGACAATTTGAATCGTTGTATTTAGGGTCGCACTTGGAGACACAAAATTACCCTTCACTCTACTGTGTTAATTTCGCAGGAAAAATAATGTTCAAAAGGGAGAGGAGAACGGGTCGCATTGTTTCTATCTTCTTAATGCGAGTGTTCGTTTTAAACAATTGAAGCTCATAAAAGAAAGCGCGCCGCTGTTACCGGGAAAATATGAGCAAATTGCTGTGCATCATGATTCAGACTGCGGCTACAGAACAGTTGCTCTGTCCTATACCGATCTTTCCTTTCATTTGGATTATCTTGGCGAGGACTCTTTTCCCAAATAACGGAAATATCTGGTCAAAAATCGCTTGAATTCGTATTCATGACCAGACAGTGAAATGTGAAGCGAACAATTTTTTAAGGATCACTGAACTGATTGACACTTTTGTCACAAGAAAAACAATTTTTGTTTGTTGTTCTTGAAAAGTCCTGCGTTGAGGCAGAACGACGGCTCTTTTGAAGATTTGTCTCCGTGGACAAGTTTTTGTCTGCGTAGGGACAAGTAGGTCGCACTTGGCGTGGTCAACTGATGACAGGAATCTGACAGTTTTTTTGCTTATCAAAATAAACTTGTCCCGATTTTGTCCCAAGTGCGACCCGGGCCTTAGTTTCATAAATAAAGCCCTTCTGGTACAATGTAACTTGGACCAAAAGTTGTTTCCCTTGGATTGCCTTCACTCACTTGAACACTGCAATTTTACCCCAAATTTCTTGAACTCCCGATTTCTTGAACCAAGTTTTTTTTTTTTTGCTTGGAGATTTGAGAAATCAGGATTTAGGTGTATGTCATGTAAATGTATAAATTCTGATAATCGTAACAAATGTGCGATGTATGATTCAAAGACAAAAAGACAGTATGATTTATTAAACATTTAATATGGTTTCCGCCCAACATTCGAGCAATACAGCCAAAAATTAAGTTACCAACTAGTGGTAACCACAGGTTAGAGAGTGCGGGCCTTGACGCACTTAGAACTGAAAGGCACTGACTGGTACGAGAGTGCGTAATGTTAGATGGCAGTGTCGATAAATAAATGATAAAATGGACAAAAGATAATGGTATTCCGAGTAACGCGTCACGCAAGGAATGTTCATTTCCTGTTGCAGCAAACCAATCTATGTTGTTGATTACACAGTTTTGTGGAGTGTAATCGAGCACTCGTTGTGAACTGAGATGTGTTTTTTTCTCAGTCGGTAAACTCGCTATGTTGTGCTTGCCTTTTGTTAATGTGGTGCGATTAATGAAAAATCACTGGACAAAATTAAAGACAATTATTCTGAGCAACGCGTCACGCTTTAATAATTGCCGCGAACCGGCCGCGAAGCAGTCAGAGTTGTTTTTTGATTGACAGTTGATTGTGAAGTGTAGTCGAGCACGTGGTGTGAATTGAGATGTGATTTTCCTCGGTTGATAAACTCGCTATGTTGTCAGTGTTATAACGAATTCCTCGAGAATAACCGTTGCTGGAATCATTCGCTTTGCCGTTGTTTGATCTGTGATATAATCACAACAAATTTTCTCAAAAGCAGCACCTATAAAAACAACGTCTACAAATTGTAATGTTTGCAATCTTCCATGTGACAGAAGCGTAGATCTTATGTGACAAACTGTTGAGAGATTGACTCATTTTTCGCATTCTTATCGTTCTTGGAGAAGAGATTTTTCTCTTCCGTTGTTACGACAAACTGTCGTGATTGACACATTTTTTGCATTCCGATCGTTCTTAGTGGAAGAACAAAATTTTCAACTTCCGGTTTGCAGATAGCCTTTATAAACGTGGCGCGTACGCGTAATACGCAATCCGCTGGTCACTGTCAAGATTAGGGTTGCGGGCCTCTCTTGGGCCCGCAAAAAGACCTCTTAGCATGATAACAGTTTAAGTACAGCTAACAAAAACCTGCCAAAAATTAAGCTCTCAAGCTGACCCCGCGAGAGAAAAATGAATTTGAAATTGTCAATAATTCAGTTAAAACGGACATTTCACGCCAGTTCAAAACAAAATGGCGTGCGTTATAAACATTTTTACGAGGTTTGACTTTAATTTTCTCAAGATTGCTTTAGAATTTAATTACGGGGTCACAAAGGCAAATGAATTTCGATAAGGTCTTTTAAATGGTATACAAAATGTTGCCGTACTATGAGTAGATTTTTGGTACTTAATTTTCGCACTCGTTGCTCGAACTTTCTGCGGAATCCGTCTTAATTGTTTAATATTATACTTTTATTTTTGACAGATATCTGTAACAAACCAACTTCTAAAGGTCAGTTAATTTAAATGTATTTTTAATTAGTTAACTTAATATTTATCACATTTAGATGATGAAGATGTAATTTTGCTGTGTTCTCTATCTTCAAGTTTTTTAGAGCTAAGAAAGCATGTTGTAAATAGAGCATATTATTTTTAATTTTAACGCCCTGTCAGCTTCAATAACCTGCCACAGACACAGTGATTTTATATATAATTAGTTTTTAGTTAGTTTATTGTAAATTAATCATCTAGTAGATAACTTAGTAACAGTTCTAGTTAGTAATTAATTAAATAATTAATTTTTACTGTAAATGTAGGAATTGTAATTTTAGATATTTTAATTGTAATTTTAATCTTAGCATAGTTGAATTTAAATGCACAACCCCACAAGCTTTTAGCTTTAATTTTTATCGTGTTTAAATAAAGTTTTATCTATCTATCTTTCATTGTTGTACTGAGTTGTTCTTATCTGCCATTATCATATTCAGTTTGGATTGAATGAACTTAAGTTAAGGTTCCGCACAAGATTAACTCTTCACCTGTATGAACAGTATCTAAGGTAAGTTAGTTACGGTACTATTTCCAAGGGAATAAAATAAAATGATTGAGGACTTCTATAATTTTCCATACACTGTAAACTTTGCTCATGGTGCTTTGGAGGGGATGGTAACCTCCCATGCACTTCCCACACCTCTTACTCCCACTTCCCGTACCTTTTTCTCTCGCTTCTCGCCCTTAAGGTTGTGGTTCCCTCCTCTTTGTCCCTTTCTTTTGCAAAAATCGACCACATCACTGTCGTATAAATCTAAAGCAGTTTACAATACTTTTCCAGGGTCCTAAAATTTGGAATTCTCTACCAGAATCGATCTCTGGTTCGAGTAGCTTCTCTTCTTTTAAGAAAAAAATGATTAAATTTCTAATAAAATGAGTCTGAAATTGGCCTAGCTGCACATTCACAGCGAAATTACAAACTTATTGCTAACCCGAGGTGGCCTCCACCATAAGCCTTGTGGTTTCTTGGAGGTCTCCTCGCCCTATCTTTTTAAGTTATTTTAATTTGTATGTTTAATTCTGAAGTGGGAAATAAATGATGATGATGATGAAAAATATAACAAAATTTTGCGGAATTTTTCCAATTTCTCCCTGTTCCCACTACCTTGGGAATCTTACGTTCTGCGCTCTCTTCTCCTGCCTCCCATCCCTTTTCTCCGGGGCTCCTGCTCCTTTTCTCCCAGGCTGCCACCCTCCTGTCCCCCTCCACCTGCCAATCAGAATGGCCCAATAATATTATGATAATTGGACTGGGTAAAGTTTCTTACACTGTTATTACACTGATAGTGAATTTAAAGCTGATTTCCAGTCCGTACTGCGCAGACTCAGGGTTTGTTTTCATTTTTGTTTTGAATTCGTTGAAACGTTACACTTCGGTGACAGCATACATGAGGTCTTTTAGTCCGCCATTACAGTTCGTTACAATTTCCGATGAGCTGAAACGTCGGTTTGGAATAGCGTCAAGGTTCCTCTACTCGTTATTATTTGTTCTGCAAGGATATCTGGCGTTAATTATGAAGAAAAAGGTAAGTTTGTCACGGAATTTTTAGTTTTGCTTGTAAACATTCCTTCGTGTGGGCTCACATAAACATTGCAGCCGAGATTGCGCAATACGGACTGGAATTCATCTTTAAAATATAATTTAAGCTGGAAACAATATTTTAATAGTTGTGAAAGATGTTATGTACAAAATCTGATTCTCTGATGGAAGTTGAACGCATGTCCTTCTGCAAAGCAATCAGATGCTCTAACCACTGAGCTATAAAGAGACGTTATTAATTACATTCATAGATTATGTGTGACAGATGTCCTTGTACTGCTAGGATCAGCAATGCCTAAGCATCCCATTGGAGCTAGGGAAAGGAAACCTGGGAAAAAATTTAGCTTCGTAAATGAAATGTGAAATATGTACCGTATTTTCTCGATTAAACGCCGGGCCCCGAATAAACGCCAGGTCTCCAAGTTGTATTTGAAAATAAACCCCTTAAACAATTTTCAAAGGTTTAATATGATTTAAAAACAATGTCTACAGGGCTCAAAATAACGGCCGGTCAAAGGACAATGTCCGGCCAAAATGACGATTTGTCCGGACAAAATTTTGGTTCGGCGGTCATTTTGACCGGCGAACCAGGACGTAATTTATTCTTTTTACGGATCACTGTTGACATGAAGCCGTTGGCGTTTCCTTTCTTCCTACATGCCGAGCAAAGGCACAGTTATCTCACTTGTAGCATGGGCATATGTCCTTTTACTATTTAGTGTTCGGTAGTAAAGAACAGTAAAGTGCTTACAACCAAGATCGCCTCCACCCGTAAGTCGTTAATTAATGTAAAACTATGCAGAGTAATATTAATAATATATAAATAGTTGCTAAAAATTTTAACGGTCATACTTTTGAAAATGTATGTAGCTTAGCATACGAAACGTCAAGTTTATAAAAATGTGATTTTTCATAATGTTTATCACCGCTGTTTGTGTTATATTTTTAATCAAGTTACGATGGCCTAAAACCAAGAGTCTATATGATAGAGTAATATAACATTACGGCTACTGAGCATTTTGTTTTATGTAGAGTAGAACGCAGAAGGAATGGAAATTCAAAAAGCGAACATAATAAAATGACACATTTAGCGATCAACACATTTAATTTTAAGCCTTATACTCTTTAACAACGAGTGTTTTAGCTTATGAGGCGATATTTTTGGCAGAATAGGCTATTGCTTCAAAGTAAATACTCATGACAATATTTTGACCGGTCAAAAACGAGACATGACCGAGCAAAAATTGATTTGGCCGGTCAACATGACTGGTCAGTATCCGAAAATTATTTTGAGCCCTGGAGTCTAATTATAAAGCTGCCAAAAATAATGAATAAAAATCGTTTCTTAGAAACATAGGGCTTGAAAAAAACTCCTGAATTCAAATAAACGCCGGCCCTATCGGGCCAAGTTTGAAATAAACGCCGGAGGCGTTTAATCGAGAAAATACGGTAAATTCCGTTTTCCACAAGCTTTGTCCAATTGGCAAATTATTGTTACAACAGTAAAGTTCTGCATCTTAACATAGATGTTCTACTGTATTTCTAGCACATTCACTTTCTACAAAATGAGCAACTTGGATAACAGGATTGCAAATGCAGATCAACTTCTTACTCAGGTGTGTAATAATGTCCATGTTTGCATGCACTGATATTTGAAATTTAGATTGTGTCTATGTACAATAAATAGTAGTTATCACACAAGTAGTCAGAATTTCCATTCATAATAAGAATCTGTATCTGTTGCTGACTGGTTTTTGTAAAGTAAGTCAGGAATAGCTGCATTTTATTTACTAGTCCGTCTGTCTGTCTGTCCGTCCGTCCGTCCGTCAGTCAGTTAGTCAGCCAATTAACCAAACAAGAGGTGATTAAGTGATTGACTTATTAATTTAACCAATATTGGTCAACTGGGAAGAAAATTGTTTTTCCTTTTTAGTTAGCTTTTTATATGCATAGTGAAAATAGATCATTAAATATTTTTTAAAAATGGTTATCATCATGTATCAGTAACTAACATGAATTTTTCCATATCTAATCAATACACAAAGGATGTGGATAAATTCTGCAACAGCCTTGCTGAACTTTACTCCAACATCAGTAAGGTGAGTTGACAAAAGTTATATTTTTATTGTAAATTTCCCCAGTTACAGCTGTAGAGTTAGTAATAAATTTGATATTCACTGTACATGTGTTTTTTCCCCATGATATATACATGGTTTGTACAGCTTGAATAGCACTTGCATTTCAACTTTTGTCTTGAAAACTCTTTGAAATTTGAAGTAATGTTCTCAATGTTTGTAAAAGAAACTGAAACTTAAGAAAACAGCATGAGGAAAAAAAAACACTTTTTTATTCCGTTTATCAAAATGTAAATTTTCTTTGCTTATGCGATCATTAGGCCAGCAGCTAAAGCTTGTTCTGTTTCTATAACATTAATAGGAAGTGAACTTGTACAGCATTTAGTGTCCACTTTCTTACAGGGTTTTATTTTTGTTTATTAATTCACAGCCATTACTTGACATAGTAATATATGTCCAGAAGCTGACAGGAGCAATTGGTATACAGGTACTGCTCATTGTAAATAATTTTTATGTAAATTTGTATAAAACACTCCACTTGAGGTCAAAGCACTTACTAGTGGCCATCCAATCAGAACTCACACACCCCGGGGGGGGGGGGGGAGGGTACTCCCATAAATTTCGGATAAGGGTGTGCCGCCAAGGTTCTTAAACTCTGACCCTATTTAAGGATAAAGAAAGCGAAAATTGATACCCTTTTTAAGGCCCAAAACCGAAAAATGACACCCCATTCAAGGGGAGGAGAAGCGTTCCATGACGACCCAAATAACGGCTAACCGCGCACGGCAAGACACAAATCTCTATAAAATCGCTTTACTAATACCTGAACAGAAAATTTAGTTTTAAGATACCTTTTTTGGTTTAGCTGGGCGTTTATTTTAGCTTATAGAATTTAGGTATCCTATCTAAGGATCACACCGGGAACTCATTGCCAAAAGGAGCAAAAATGATACCCTATTTAAGGACCGAGAACCTCACAAACCATACCCTATTGGGCGGCACATACCTATATAGGCCACATATGGGAGTACCCCCCCCCCCCCCCGGGCTCACACCGTACATGTACTTGTTAAACTGTATATGTTAATAAAATTATTAATAATGTATCGGTACATGTTACCTTAAACCACTAGCAGTTCAATGTGTACTTAATACTAATGTTAAAACCTCATGACAATACACTCTTGGGACCTGTAAAATTGTCTTCTTAGGAGAGGTTTCCTTAAGGGGTGTTAAGGTGATTCCACTGAATTGCATTGCGCATCCTTGCTGCGCATAAGTTTTCGCGTCATTTAGCGCGCGCAAGAGCGCGCGCGCATTCAGAACACTGCGAGATTCCCTTCAGGCTAAGCTCGGTAGGGAAATAAATGGTCGTTTTCTCCTAAACGAGCACGGTGACCCCCATTTTTTAATGCATTAATTTAAATTTCATACGGTTGTCTACAATATATCGTGATTTAAAGAAAAGTTTAAAATTCTGCATTGAGATATTTTAATTTTAATGCCGTAAAAACACGTTTTTAGGTGGTGCCGTTAATGTGCGCACGAAGCAAAATCTTTAATCTCTTTCATTATCTTAATTTCTGTACAATAAGAATAGTTTTTTATATAAGATCAAAGTCTGTTTTCTCGAACTAGACTTATACTTTAATGCAATAATTATTTTTTTTAGAAATAATAGTTCCCCATTTGGGTTACTCGGGTTTCTAATATATACCTCGCGGGTCGTATATTTACGATAATGCCCATCCATTTTACACAAGAACTAGCGCGGTGACCCCCATTTTTTATTTCATTTTTTTAATGCTCATAACATAATTGTAACCTGGACCGTGTTTCGAAAAAAAATTTAATACTCCTCCTATTTCAGTGGAATCACCTTAAATATAATGTTTGTACAGTGCTAGGTCCATGACTAAGTCCTCCTACGAAAGGTATCTGACTGTTGGCAGAAGTTCAACTGTAATAATATCTAATTATTTATCTTGTGTGCACTCTGTTATTCTTTGTTCAAGGGACCAGCCATCATGTTGGGATACTTAGCTGTTTCAGGACTTATATTAACAAGGTACCCTATTTTTATTTGCATTATGTAGCAGTACATTGTATATATTAATACCATTGCATTTAATTTATGAACTAAAGAGTTTGAAATCTTATTAGAAAGGGTACAGTACATCTATACATGTTGGTCATCAATTCTTTAGACTGCGAGCAGTCTCTTTTTTTCTTGCTCCAAATTGCGTGGGAGAAACAAGAAAATAGCAAGCAAGTGTGATATAAATTATATATACCAGGGGCAAGGCTGCAAGCCGCAAGTAGCATGAGTTCCAAGAAAAAGAAAACTCATTAAGGGAACTCAGTGTTTTTCTGACTTTCTTCAGTTCTGCTTTTATTCTTTTTTGTATTTTTATCATTTTGGTAAATTTTGCAATTTTTGCAAGCACCTTGCTAAAAATCCTAATAAAAACTTTTATTATAATTTTCGTAGCTGCATTCAGTCCTTGACATTACTCATAGAACTGACAAAATACAAAGTTAAAACTCTGATTTGAATCTGAAGCATTAAACTTCATTATAACTAATTTAGTTAGTTATGTTCAAACTCTTCAATCACTTTGTTGTGTTTTTATTCCAATGGGCGCCTTAAATTGTGTGTGTTCGTGAAATGTTACTTTGTATTTATGAGTAAAGTGTTTAGAAGATCTACATTGAGTTTTTGCTTAATCTTGGTACTTGCCTACTTTACAAACAGACTACGTCGACCAGTGGGACGAATGACGGCAGAAGAACAACACCATGAAGGGGAGTTTAGATTCGTGAACTCTCGGCTTATAACTAACAGGTAGAGTATTGTCTTGTGTAGAAATAACTAACCTAAGATTAGAGCACCCAAATCAAATGTCAAGTAGGTGTCAAGTACGGTTTCTTTGTTGCTAAACCTGTTACAACCAATTTAGACCATTTGGCTTGTATCCTTATAAGCTGTTGTTTTAGACAGCCAGT